>NC_059470.1:39005000-39165000 GCF_905237065.1 Salmo salar
CAGGTAGAGTCACTTTTTCATTTCCCTCTTCGACTTAAAAAATAAATAAATGTAATAGCCCTCCTTTGTTTTCGTTGGCTATTAACTTCTACATGAGATGATAAACTACAGAGGACTGCAGACACTGACATGTCCAAATGAAACCAGTGGAATCCCAAGAGGCCTGTTGGATGTTTAGCCCCCCCCCCCTTTCTGCCACAGAGCCGTCTATATACCATGCCTTCGTAAAGTATTCGCACCCCTTGACTTTTACCACATTTTGTTGTTACAGCCTGAATATTAAATTGATTAAATTGAGCTTTTCTTTTGTCAATAGCCTACACACAATAGTTACCCCGTAATGTCAAAGTGGAATGATGTTTTTCAACATTTTTACAAAATCAATTAAAAAAAGAAAGGCTGAAATGTCAATAAGTATTCAACTCCTATTCAGGAGTGGAAATGTGCTTAACAAGTCACATAATAAGTTGCATGGACTCACAGTCTGTGCAATAAGTGTTTAACATGAATGTTGAATGACTACCTCGTCTCTGTACTCCACACGTGTAATTATCTGTAAGGTCCCTCAGTCGAGTAGTGAATTTCAAACACAGATTCAACCACAAAGACCAGGGAGGTTTTCCAATGACTCGCAAAGAAGGGCACCTATTGGTAGATGGGTCAAAATAAACTAAGAAGGAGACATTGAATATCCCTTTGAGCATGGTGAAGTTATTAATTACACTTTGGATGGTGTATCAATACACCAGGTCACTAGAAAGATACAGGCGTCCTAACTCAGTTGCCAGAGAAGAAGGAAACCACTCAGAGATTTCACCATGAGACTAATGGTGACTTTAAAACAGTTACAGAGTTTAATGGCTGTGATAGGAGAAAACTGAGGATGGATCAACAATATTTGTAGTTACTCCACAATACTAACGTAATTGACAGTGACAAGAATGAAGTCTGTACAGAATTAAAATATTCTAAAACTTGCAATAAAATGTTTCATTAATACTGAAAATGTGGCAAATCAATTAAGTTTTTGTCTTGAATACAAAGTGTTATGTTTGGGGAAAATCCAATACAACACATTACTGAGTACCACTCTCCATATTGTCAAGCATAGTGGTGGCTGCGTCATGTTATGGGTATGCTTGTAATCGTTAAGGACTGGGGAGTTTTTCAGGAACAGAATGGAGCTAAGCACAGGGTAAGCACCTAACACACAATGCCAAAGCTACGCTGGAGTTGCTTACCAAGAAGACAGTAAATGTTCCTGAGTGGCCGAGTTACAGTTTTGACTTAAATCTACTTGAAAATCTACGACAAGGCCTAAAAATGGTTGTCTAGCAATGATCAATAACCAATTTGACAGAGCTTGAAGAATGCTGAAAATAATAATTTTGCGAATGTTGCACAATCCTGGAAGCTGTTAGAGACGTACTCAGAAAGACTCACAGCTGTAATTACTGTCAAAGGTGATTCTGAAATGTATTCGACTCAGTGGGTTGAATACTTACCTAATCAATATACACTATATATACAAAAGTATGTGGACATCCCTTCAAATTTTTTTTAGACTATTTCAGCCTCATCCGTTGCTGACGGGTGTATAAAATTGAGCACGTAGACAAACATTGGCAGTAGAATGGCCTCACTGAAGAGCTCAGTGACTTTCAACGTAGCACTGTCATAGGATGCCACACAAGTGGAAACGTCTAGGAGCAACAAATGCTCAGCCCCGAAGTGGTAAGCCACACAATCTCACAGAGCGGGACCGCTGAAGCACGTAGTGCGTAAAAGTCGTCTGTCCTCTATTGCGCAACAACTGTCCGTCGGGAGCTTCGTGAAATGGGTTTCCGTGGCCGAGCAGCCGCACACAAGCCTAAGATCACCATGCGCATTGCCAAGCGTCGGCTGGAGGGGTGTAAGACTCGTCGCCATTGGGCTCTGGAGCAGTGGAAACGTGTTCTCCTGAGTGATGAATCACACTTCACCATCTGGCAATCTGACGGACTAATCTGGGTTTGGCGGATGCCAGGAGAACGCTACCTGCCCCAATGCATAGTGTCAACTGTAAAGTTTGGTGGAGGAGGAATAATGGTCTGGGACTGTTTTTCAAGGTTCGGGCCCCTTAGTTCCAGTGAAGGGAAATCTTATTGGTACAGCATACAATGACATTCTAGACAATTCTACTTTGTGACAACAGTTTGCGGAAGGCCCTTTCCTGTTTCAGCATGAATGGCAGTGTACCAAGCAAGGTCCATGAAGAAATGGTTGGCGAGATCCTTGTGGAAGAACTTGACTGGCCTGCACAGAGCCCTGACATCAACCCCATCGAACACATTTGTGATGAATTGGAACGCCGACTGCAAGCCAGGCCTAATCGCCCACCATCAGTTTTCATTTCGGGGCCTGAAATGCTCCATAATTCAATTCCCGATGATTGTACATCCGCTAAGAAAAGTCCGCCAAAACTTAAACTCAACGTCTGGCTCAAAATGGCCAGAAACTTTCTTCTGAAACTCGTCAGTCTATAATTGTTCTGAGAAATGAAGGCTATTCCATGTGAGAAATTTCCAAGAAACTGAAGATCTCGTACAACACTGTGTACTACTCCCTTCACAGAACAGCACAAACTGGCTCTAACCAGAATAGAAAGAGGAGTGGGAGGCCCCGGTGCACAACTGAGCAAGAGGACAAGTACATTAGAGTGTCTAGTTTGAGAAACAGACGCCTCACAAGTCCTCAACTGGCAGCTTCGTTAAATAGTACTCGCAAAACACCAGTCTCAACGTCAACAGTGAAGAGGCGACTCCGGGATGCTGTCCTCTGTCCAGTGTCTGTGTTATTTTGCCCATCTTAATCATTTATTTTTATTGGCCAGTCTGAAATATGGCTTTTTTTCTTTGCAACTCTGCCTAGAAGGCCAGCATCCCGGAGTTTACCTTTCCGCTTTTAGCATAGTCACTTAGTATCGATCAGACACACCCCAAAACCAACCTGCAGACGCTTCAGCCTGGCCTATTCAACCTCAGGAGGTTGAAGACATTCGGTCAAAAAAAAAATCCCCCCAAAAAGTGTTTATTATTATTATTGTTGTTATTTATTATTATTAGTTTACATATTTGTCTTGTTACTAAGTAGATTTGTATTATTTTTTGGGGGGGACAGTCTTGAAAAGGAGGTGCATCAAGAGTTAATCCTGCTGTGTTGCTGCAGATTTCTCATCTCCAATATGGATAAAGGGTAAAAGTGCTGTGGCGGTGGTGACATCCCTCAAAGCTGAGAGATGTACCTAGTGTTACTGAGTTACTGCATATTTAACAGTCAAGGCAGGTTTAAATTATTCAAAGTGCATCTGTGGGATGGTCTTTCTGGAAAAAAGGAAAAAACAAAAAAATTCTTTGTTACATCTGTTTCAATCTTTTGAGGTTTCAGACATTTTTTTGGAAGTGAAAGAAACTACTTTTGAAACGGAGGTCAGGAAAAACTATTTCTGTCTCTTCTCTTTAACCTTTAGTCAGTTAGTGTTTCTTAATACTGGTCCCAGGGAACCAAAAGCACATTTTTTGTTTTCACACGTTAGTCATTTAGCAGACACTCTTATCCAGAGCTACTTCCTGTAGTGAGTGCATATTTTTTTTCGTACTGGTCCCCCGTGAGAATCAAACCCTGGTGTTGCAAGCGCCAGGCTCTTCCAACGGCCACACGGGTAGATGGCTTAACTTTTATTTTTACATTTCCTAGCTAGTGGAATCAGGTGTGACAACTACAGTGCACCGCTTTAGGTCCCAGGGTGAAGAAACACTTGCAGTAACAGACCACTTCCTGTCTGACCAACCCAGAGTCCTTTTTCCACCCAAGTGTCATTCTTGAGTAAAAGTAAACATACCTTTTAATAGAAAATTACTTAAAATGAGTCACCCAGTAAAATACTAATTGAGTAAAAGTATTTGGTTTTAAATATACTTAAGTATCAAAAGTACATGTAATTCCTAAAATATACTTAAGTAAAAGTATAAATACATTTAAAAAAAATCCTTATATTAAGCAAACCTTACGCCACCATTTTAAGTTACGGATAGCCGGTCACACTCCAACACTCAGACATCATTTACAGATAGCCAGGGTCACACTCCAACACTCAGACATCATTTACAGATAGCCAGGGGCACGCTCCAACACTCAGACATCATTTACAGATAGCCAGGGGCACGCTCCAACACTCAGACATCATTTACAGATAGCCAGGGGCACGCTCCAACACTCAGACATCATTTACAGATAGCCAGGGGCACGCTCCAACACTCAGACATCATTTACAGATAGCCAGGGGAACACTCCAACACTCAGACATCATTTACAGATAGCCAGGGGTACGCTCCAACACTCAGACATCATTTACAGATAGCCAGGGGAACACTCCAACACTCAGACATCATTTACAGATAGCCAGGGGCACGCTCCAACACTCAGACATCATTTACAGATAGCCGGTCACACTCCAACACTCAGACATCATTTACAGATAGCCAGGGGTACACTCCAACACTCAGACATCATTTACAAACAAAGCATTTGTTTTTAGTGAGTCCTCCACATCAGAGGCAGTAGGGATGACCAGGGATGTTCTCTGTTTAGTGAGTCCTCCAGGTCAGAGGCAGTAGGGATGGACCAGGGATGTTCTCTGTTTAGTGAGTCCTCCAGATCAGAGGCAGCAGGGATGACCAGGGATGTTCTCTGTTTAGTGAGTCCTCCAGATCAGAGGCAGTAGGGATGACCAGGGATGTTCTCTGTTTAGTGAGTCCTCCAGATCAGAGACAGTAGGGATGACCAGGGATGTTCTCTGTTTAGTGAGTCCTCCAGATCAGAGGCATTAGGGATGACCAGGGATGTTCTCTGTTTAGTGAGTCCACCAGATCAGAGGCAGTAGGGATGACCAGGGATGTTCTCTGTTTAGTGAGTCCTCCAGATCAGAGGCAGTAGGGGTGACCAGGGATGTTCTCTGTTTAGTGAGTCCTCCAGATCAGAGGCAGTAGGGATGACCAGGGATGTTCTCTGTTTAGTGAGTCCTCCAGATCAGAGGCAGTAGGGACGACCAGGGATGTTCTCTGTTTAGTGAGTCCTCCAGATCAGAGGCAGTAGGGATGACCAGGGATGTTCTCTGTTTAGTGAGTCCTCCAGATCAGAGGCAGTAGGGATGACCAGGGATGTTCTCTTGATAAGTGTGTGAATTGGACTATTTTCCTGTCTTGCTAAGCATTCAAACTGTAACGAGTACTATAGGTTGTCAGGGTAAATATATGCAGTAAAAAGTACAATATTTTCTTTAGGAATGTAGTGAAGTAAACGTTGTAAATAATATCAATAGTAAAGTACAGACACCACTTAAGTAATACTTTAAAGTATTTTTACTTAAGTAATTTACACCACTGGTTATCCTCTGTCATCCCTGTACCATCCTCTGTCATCCCTGTACCATCCTCTGTCATCCCTGTACCATCCTCTGTCATCCCTGTACCATCCTCTGTCATCCCTGTACCATCCTCTGTCATCCCTGTACCATCCTGTCATCCCTGTACCATCCTCTGTCATCCCTGTACCATCCTCTGTCATCCCTGTACCATCCTGTCATCCCTGTACCATCCTGTCATCCCTGTACCATCCTCTGTCATCCCTGTACCATCCTCTGTCATTCCTGTACCATCCTCTGTCATCCCTGTACCATCCTCTGTCATCCCTGTACCATCCTCTGTCATCCCTGTACCATCCTCTGTCATCCCTGTACCATCCTCTGTCATCCCTGTACCATCCTCTGTCATCCCTGTACCATCCTATGTTATCCCCTGTACCATCCTATGTTATCCCCTGTCATCCCTGTACCATCCCCTGTCATCCCTGTACCATCCTCTGTCATCCCTGTACCATCCTATGTTATCCCCTGTCATCCCTGTACCATCCTCTGTCATCCCTGTACCATCCTCTGTCATCCCTGTACCATCCTCTGTCATCCCTGTACCATCCTATGTTATCCCCTGTCATCCCTGTACCATCCCCTGTCATCCCTGTACCATCCTCTGTCATCCCTGTACCATCCTATGTTATCCCCTGTCATCCCTGTACCATCCTCTGTCATCCCTGTACCATCCTCTGTCATCCCTGTACCATCCTCTGTCATCCCTGTACCATCCTGTCATCCCTGTACCATCCTCTGTCATCCCTGTACCATCCTGTCATCCCTGTACCATCCTCTGTCATCCCTGTACCATCCCCTGTCATCCCTGTACCATCCTCTGTCATCCCTGTACCATCCCCTGTCATCCCTGTACCATCCTCTGTCATCCCTGTACCATCCTCTGTCATCCCTGTACCATCCTCTGTCATCCCTGTACCATCCTCTGTCATCCCTGTACCATCCCCTGTCATCCCTGTACCATCCCCTGTCATCCCTGTACCATCCCCTGTCATCCCTGTACCATCCTCTGTCATCCCTGTACCATCCTGTCATCCCTGTACCATCCTCTGTCATCCCTGTACCATCCTCTGTCATCCCTGTACCATCCTGTCATCCCTGTACCATCCTCTGTCATCCCTGTACCATCCTATGTTATCCCCTGTCATCCCTGTACCATCCTCTGTCATCCCTGTACCATCCTATGTTATCCCCTGTCATCCCTGTACCATCCTCTGTCATCCCTGTACCATCCTATGTTATCCCTGTACCATCCTCTGTCATCCCTGTACCATCCTCTGTCATCCCTGTACCATCCTCTGTCATCCCTGTACCATCCTGCATGTCCAGATGATCGTAATATACAGTGCCGTGAAAAAGTAATTTGCCCCTTTTCAAATGTTCTCTACTTTTGCAAATTTCTGATACTGAACGTTCTCAGGTCTTCAACCAAAACCCTGATATTAAGATAAAAGGCATCCAGAGTGAACTACTAACACAAGAATACTTATTTCATCAACAAAGATATACAACACCCACAATGCCCCTTGTGTGAAAAGTAAGTTGCCTCCTTAATACTCAGTGACTGGTTGTTCCATTTTTATCTCTAATGACTCCAACCAACCACTTCCTGTAGTTATTGATCAGTCTCTCACGTCTCTATGGAGGAATGTTTAGCCCACTCTCTTCCATGCAGAACTGCTTTAACTCAGCGACATTTGTGGGTTTTCCATCATTAACTGGTTCTTTCAAGTCCTGCCACATCTCAATTGGGATTAGGTCTGGACGTTTGACTAAGCCCGTTCCCAAAACTTCAAATGTTTCATGTTGTACTTGATTGTGTGTTTTGAATCATTGTCTTGCTGCATGATCCAGCTGCGCTTCAGCTTTCAGCTCACAGACGGATGAGCCTGACGTTCTCCTGTTGAATTCTCTGATACAGAGTAGAATTCATGGTTCCTTCTATTAGGGCAAGTCGTCCAGGTCCTGAGGCAGCGAAGCATCTCCAATCCATCACACCGCTGGTATGAGGTTCTTACTGTTGAATGCAGTGATTTGTTTTTCGCCAGACATAATGGGAACCCGTGTCGTCCACAAAAGTGATACTTTTGACTCGTCTTTCCATAGAACATTCCTCCAAGAGTCTTGACGATCATTCAGGTGTTTTTTTTTAAATTTTATATATTTTTTTGGTGAACTTGAGTCATCTTTTTATTGGATGACATGGGTCCCATTTTTTATTTTTAAAGGGCTTATTTTGTTAACTCAGGTTCCCTTTTATCTTAATATTAGGTTTTGGTTGAAGATGCGATTTAACATTCAGTATCAAAAAATATGCTAAAATAGTGACAATCAGGAAATGGGGGGCAAATAGTTTTTCACGGCACTCCTATATTAAATCACCACTCTCCCCCGGCGGTTTTACAACCAACCAACCAATCAATTGCAATTTCATGTGACATTGACCGTGTCTCATGAAGGGTCAGGACAACAATGAGCCCAGCATGTTCAATATGTGATGTGACCTCCAATCCCTAACTCGGCCTCACACAGCTCCCTACACCTCCAGGCATTTTGGGAGGACAAAGGCGAAATCAGCCCTTTTTAGTCCAGTCAATCTATAAAATCTTATTAGCCTTGTGTGGTCTCTCTCTCTCTCTCTCTCTCTCTCTCTTTCTCTCTCTCTCTCTCTCTTTCTCTCTCTCTTTCTCTCTCTCTCTCTCTCTCTCTCTCTCTCTCTCTCTCTCTCTCTCTCTCTCTCTCTCTCTCTCTCTCTGTCTCTCTCTGTCTCTCTCTGTCTCTCTCTCTCTGTCTCTGTCTCTCTCTCTCTCTCTCTGTCTTTCCATCCTTGCGGTATTTTGGCAGTTTTTTTTTTTTTTTGGAGTGGGGGCAATGTTTATGGTCCCCTTGTCAAAAAGCCAAATGTTTTACCACATTCTCGTTGGCATTCGCCCTTCTTTATATAGCCATTTTCTTGCTGTAACTGAGCAAAAGGGACATTCAACTTTGACCCTGTTGTTTTAACTGTTGACGTGACAGCAAGTTCTACGTTTCTCTGACAAAATGCACAGCTTTAATGTGTTCATTTTCCCTGTTATGGTGAATAAAACAATTGGTTACAGTTAAACTCAACATTGTCAGATATGTTCTTGTTATTAGGCTCTATGAGCTGCCTAGCAAACTAAATAGCTATAATTTATTCAGCTGTAATTAAAAATATATATATATTTAAATAATCGCTGATCTGGCTTTCAAGTCAGTCAATGAAAATGCCCTTTTCTGTTCAAGGTGTTACCAAAACCAAGCGCCTTATATTGACCATCTTCTGGTATCCGGAACATTACCAAAGGTCTCATTTTAACATTTACATTTTAGTCATTTAGCAGACGCTCTTATCCAGAGCGACTTACAGTAGTGAATGCATACATTTCTTTTTTTTTTCTCCGTACTGGTCCCCCGTGAGAATTGAACCCACAACCCTGGCGTTGCAAACACCATGCTCTACCAACTGAGCTACAGGGGGGGGGGACTCAATCTCTTAAGCACAAGCCCACTGCTAGTGATTAGCCAGACTAATCTGTGTATATATATATATATATATAAAGTCTAGCCGACTTGGATCTATTTGCCAGAGGATGGCATGGCCACACCCTTCCGTCTGTCTCCAGCTGTTTCAACAGAAAACTAGTCTTTCCACTTTGTTTCTGATGTTGAAACCGTGCTTCTACACCTGCATTGCTTGCTGTTTGGGGTTTTAGGCTGGGTTTCTGTACCAGCACTTTGAGATATCAGCTGATGTAAGAAGGGCTATATAAATACATTTGATTTGATGTAGCCTACCGTATTCCTCAGAATGGGGGGGGAATGTACGTTTCCTTACAGAAATCTTTTTTATGCTCATTTGCAGATTCATCAAACACAGACTACTAGACGGCTAGCAGCACATACGTCTGTGGCAAACATGCTGCTATCGGTACCTGGTGGAAACTGAGCGTTTATTTCATGTTCATTGATGCTCCCATCTTAGTAGAGGTCTGATCTGTTCTAAATGTTGGGAGTTTGGACATACGTCTGTGGCAAACATGCTGCTATCGGTACCTGGTGGAAACTGAGCGTTTATTTCATGTTCATTGATGCTCCCATCTTAGTAGAGGTCTGATCTGTTCTAAATGTTGGGAGTTTGGACATACGTCTGTGGCAAACATGCTGCTATCGGTACCTGGTGGAAACTGAGCGTTTATTTCATGTTCATTGATGCTCCCATCTTAGTAGAGGTCTGATCTGTTCTAAATGTTGGGAGTTTGGACATAAAAAAAGGGGTATCATTACAAAGGTTAAATTCTCCTCTATTATAGGACGTAATGTGTTTCTGTATGACTGAATCTGTTGGACCAAACATTAAATGCAAATAGCGAGTTGAAACTTCTTATTGTCCGAGACAAAGAAGTGATTTATTATTTTATTTTATTTAACCGTTATTTTATGTAACCTTTGTTTCCCCAAGCAGTAGTCATTTAAATAAAATAAAAACTTTTATTTAACTAGGCAAGTCAGTTAATAACAAATTATTATTTACAATGACGGCCTACACCGGGCCAAACCCGGACGACGCTGGGCCAATTGTGCGCCACCCTATGGGACTCCAAATCACGGCCGGTTGTGATACAGCCTGAAATCGAACCAAGGTGTCTGAAGTGACGCCTCCAGCACTGAGATGCAGTGCCTTAGACCGCTGCGCCACTCTGTAGCCCCGATGTTCGACTAGCAGCTGTCCACATATTTTTGGGCGTGTAGTGTAGCTAGACCTTAATGCCGTAGTTGTACATTTTCAGTGAAAAACACTACAATATGTGCTTTAGCTCTCACCCTGGCCTGATATTGGCTACGCTATATATTACTTCCCTCTATTACAGTCTCTTACACTATATTCATTCCCTCTATTCGTTCCCCCTCCTTACTTCCCTCTATTAATTCCCTCTATTCAGTCCCTCTATTCATTCCCTCTATTCCTTCCCTCTATTCATTCTCTCTCCTTACTTCCCTATATTCATTCCCTATATTCATTCCCTCTATTCGTTCCCTCTCTTCGTTCCCTCTATTTGTTCCCTCTACTTACTTCCCTCTCTTCGTACCCTCTCCTCGTACCCTCTCCTCGTACCCTCTCCTCGTACCCTCTCCTCGTACCCTCTCCTCGTACCCTCTCCTCGTACCCTCTCCTCGTACCCTCTCTTCGTACCCTCTCCTTACTATGGCAAGTAGGAGCGAAAGATACTGCCCTGTGTTTTTTGTGTTGCTGGCTTGCAGCAAAATCTCTCCGTTGAGCAAGTAGACTGTATCATGGTGACATCCTGATGGCTCCTTCCACTATTACAAGTGATTTATTGTGTAGGATGCTATCCTACTCTCAATAAAATCTAATTTCATGGAACAAATTTGACCACGTTTGCTACCGCCGGTGACGTGATAGCCTGCAGCTAGCTGGTGGGAAGCACCTCGATACAACACTGATCATTCCCACAGGCTTGTCTTGACATTAGCTAACTAGCTAACTGGTACCATCCAGATGACCAAATACTACAAGTTTTTCTTCCCCCATTTTGAAATAAACATCAGTTTTAATTAGCCTCGTGCTGCTGCTGTTGCCAGCTCTCTCCAGCATAAACTAGTTAGCTGGGAACTAAAGGCTCATCATGATGACTGACTGAACCACTGACTGAGGTTGGCTGGGAGAGAGGAGAGGTTGGCTGGGAGAGAGGAGAGGTTGGCTGGGAGAGAGGAAAGGTTGGCTGGGAGAGGAGTGGTTGGCTGGGAGAGGAGTGGTTGGCTGGGAGAGGAGTGGTTGGCTGGGAGAGGTGAGGTTGGCTGGGAGAGGAGAGAGGTTGGCTGGGAGAGGAGAGAGGTTGGCTGGGAGAGGAGAGAAGTTGGCTGGGAGAGGAGAGAGGTTGGCTGGCAGAGAGGAGAGGTTGGCTGGCAGAGAGGAGAGGTTGGCTGGCAGAGAGGAGAGGTTGGCTGGCAGAGAGGAGAGGTTGGCTGGCAGAGAGGAGAGGTTGGCTGGGAGAGAGGAGAGGTTGGCTGGCAGAGAGGAGAGGTTGGCTGGCAGAGAGGAGAGGTTGGCTGGCAGAGAGGAGAGGTTGGCTGGCAGAGAGGAGAGGTTGGCTGGCAGAGAGGAGAGGTTGGCTGGCAGAGAGGAGAGGTTGGCTGGGAGAGAGGCAGGGGTATTTGAGTGCCTTTTTAACTCTTCAGAGTCCTGGCTCTGCTCGAGAATCAGTGGATAAACATGAGAATTTGCTGAGAGACGGAGGGGGAACAATTAGCAGCACTAGACTGAAGAATGAATGGCGTCTGTGGAGATTACACACAAGATGTACTGTAAAGTCTTCCAAGAACGCCGGTCTCTCTCCAACTGAACGTTTAGGTCGTTAGCTCCTACCCCTACTGTATATAGTGGAATAACAGCGAGTTAGTCCATTGTGAATGGTAGGCTGATAATCCCTGACATGACGATAATAATCTGTCAGGGTTCTGGAAATATTCTGCTGATTCCCATATTGATTTATCCTCCAATGCTTTTGACCAGAGCCCTGTGGTCGTTCTCCTACCTCTCGCTGAACATCACTGTTACTAAAACAGCTTCTGTTGCCATAATGGACCTGTTCTGTTTCCAGATACAGGCTGTAATGGGCCTGTTCTGTTTCCAGATACAGGCTGTAATGGGCCTGTTCTGTTTCCAGATACAGGCTGTAATGGGCCTGTTCTGTTTCCAGATACAGGCTGTAATGGGCCGGTTCTGTTTCCAGATACAGGCTGTAATGGACCTGTTCTGTTTCCAGATACAGGCTGTAATGGGCCGGTTCTGTTTCCAGATACAGGCTGTAATGGACCTGTTCTGTTACAGGCTGTAATGGGCCGGTTCTGTTTCCAGATACAGGCTGTAATGGACCTGTTCTGTTTCCAGATACAGGCTGTAATGGGCCTGTTCTGTTTCCAGATACAGGCAGTAATGGGCCGGTTCTGTTTCCAGATACAGGCTGTAATGGGCCGGTTCTGTTTCCAGGTACAGGCTGTAATGGACCTGTTCTGTTTCCAGATACAGGCTGTAATGGGCCTGTTCTGTTTCCAGATACAGGCTGTAATGGACCTGTTCTGTTTCCAGATACAGGCTGTAATGGACCTGTTCTGTTTCCAGATACAGGCTGTAATGGACCTGTTCTGTTACAGGCTGTAATGGACCTGTTCTGTTTCCAGATACAGGCTGTAATGGGCCTGTTCTGTTTCCAGATACAGGCTGTAATGGGCCGGTTCTGTTTCCAGATACAGGCTGTAATGGACCTGTTCTGTTTCCAGATACAGGCTGTAATGGGCCTGTTCTGTTACAGGCTGTAATGGACCTGTTCTGTTTCCAGGTACAGGCTGTAATGGGCCTGTTCTGTTACAGGCTGTAATGGACCTGTTCTGTTTCCAGGTACAGGCTGTAATGGGCCGGTTCTGTTTCCAGGTACAGGCTGTAATGGACCTGTTCTGTTTCCAGATACAGGCTGTAATGGGCCGGTTCTGTTTCCAGATACAGGCTGTAATGGACCTGTTCTGTTTCCAGATACAGGCAGTAATGGACCTGTTCTGTTTCCAGATACAGGCTGTAATGGACCTGTTCTGTTTCCAGGTACAGGCTGTAATGGGCCGGTTCTGTTTCCAGATACAGGCTGTAATGGGCCGGTTCTGTTTCCAGATACAGGCTGTAATGGACCTGTTCTGTTTCCAGGTACAGGCTGTAATGGGCCGGTTCTGTTTCCAGATACAGGCTGTAATGGACCTGTTCTGTTTCCAGATACAGGCTGTAATGGACCTGTTCTGTTTCCAGGTACAGGCAGTAATGGACCTGTTCTGTTTCCAGGTACAGGCAGTAATGGGCCTGTTCTGTTTCCAGATACAGGCTGTAATGGGCCTGTTCTGTTTCCAGATACAGGCTGTAATGGGCCTGTTCTGTTTCCAGGTACAGGCTGTAATGGACCTGTTCTGTTTCCAGGTACAGGCTGTAATGGGCCTGTTCTGTTTCCAGGTACAGGCTGTAATGGGCCTGTTCTGTTTCCAGATACAGGCTGTAATGGACCTGTTCTGTTTCCAGGTACAGGCTGTAATGGACCTGTTCTGTTTCCAGATACAGGCAGTAATGGGCCGGTTCTGTTTCCAGATACAGGCTGTAATGGGCCGGTTCTGTTTCCAGATCTTTGAAGCGACAGGCTGTAATGGACCTGTTCTATATCTGAGAGCTGGGTAAACTAGACTCTCTTTGTCAGTGGAAAACAATCTTCTGTGTTTTCCGGTTGGCCCATAACGCCTTTTCTGCCTGTGCTGTTGAATTGAGGAGGCACTCTCAACCCGGTCATGTGGAAGACGATTTGACTTTCAGGAAAATATCTTTTTGGGAGACGAAACAAACGAAGTCCGCAGTACAATGATCTCCTTGTGAAAAGTGAGGTCCAACATTACTGTCGTGTTGTGTTTTGTCTTCAAAACACCTTTTATGTTTTTCTGAGTTCTGTAGGAATTTGTCTACCAAAAATTGCATCATAGCCTATTTAAGCCATATCATTATTTGTATGTACCAATGTGATACCAGAACACTGCTTAATGGAATGTGACTTCCTGTTAGATTTCTCATCCCTTCACTTCTTTTATAGAGAAATGCACCAACTGAGGTCTCCTCAAATATTACCCAGGACTTTCTTTGAAAATTCCATTTGCCTTTGTTTGCTGGTCTTCCTCTGGCTGGCAGGAGGAGGGAGGGAGAGAGAGAGGGAGGGAGAGAGGGAGGGAGAGAGAGGGAGGGAGAGAGGGAGGGAGAGAGGGAGGAGGGAGGGAGGGAGAGAGGGAGGGAGAGAGAGAGGGAGGGAGGGAGAGGGAGGGAGGGAGAGAGGGAGGGAGAGAGGGAGGGAGAGAGAGAGGGAGAGAGAGAGAGAGAGAGAGAGAGAGAGAGGGAGGGAGGGAGAGAGAGAGAGAGAGAGAGAGAGAGAGAGAGAGAGAGAGAGAGAGAGAGAGAGAGAGAGAGAGAGAGAGAGAGAGAGAGAGAGAGAGAGAGAGAGAGAGAGAGAGAGAGAGAGAGAGAGAGAGAGAGAGAGAGAGAGAGAGAGAGAGAGAGAGAGAGAGAGAGAGAGAGAGAGAGAGAGAGAGAGAGAGAGAGAGAAAGAGAGAGAGTATTAGGTGAAGGTCATGTTTAATAGATTATTCCAGGCTGGTTAAATCGGCGCCTATCCGGACTTAAATTAGGACGATTCACCCATCGCTTCCGAGAGCATGTGACTGTGGTAACTCTGCGAGCCAAAGCCATGTCTGCTCAGTGAAGCCCGCAATAGGACATGACAGGGCTGTAGGGTTAACTCAGTCAAGGGTACAGCACTCATCTCCTCCAGACTAAAATCTGTGCTTGAGACGCTGGTCCCATAACCCCCCCTCAGCGCCTCCCTCTCACTTCACCTGACATGAAAGAACACGTTGGCCTCAAACGCTGGAAGCAAACCAAGAGAGGAAGGGGGAGAGAGATGAGGGGGTGGGGTACACAACAGAGTAAAGCCTGGGGGGGGACGAGGAACAGAATAGGTTAATGACTTGGACTACCAGCGAGCGGAACGAATGGTCGTTGTCACTAATCAAATAAAACCAGGGCTTTGCTCTCCCATAAATATCTGACCTAGTATACTTGGCATTGAGGTTTTGTGGTTTACATTGGGTGGGGAGGGAGAGTGAGGGGGAGACTGGGAGGAGGAGAGAGAGAGAGACGCAGAGAGGGGAGAGACAGGGAGGTGGGGAGGGAGAGTGAGGGGGAGACTGGGAGGAGGAGGAGAGAGAGAGAGACGCAGAGGGAGAGAGGAGAGGGAGAGAGAGATGCAGAGGAGGGGAGAGACAGGGAGGTGAGGAGGGAGGGGGAGAAGGGGAGAGAGACTCGGAGGGGGAGGAGGAGAGAGAGAGAAGCAGAGGGAGAGAGGATAGACGGGGAGGTTGGGAGGGAGAGTGAGGGGGAGAAGGGGAGAGAGACTCGGAGGGGGAGACGAGGAGGAGAGAGAGAAGCAGAGGGAGAGAGGAGAGAGAGAGAGAGATGTAATCTAATATAATGCTCATCTGCTTTCATGAAACAAACCCAATGTAAACCACACAACCTCAATGCCAAGTATACTAGGTCAGATATTTATGGGAGAGCAAAGCCCTGGTTTTATTTGATTAGTGACAACGACCATTCGTTCCGCTCGCTGGTAGTCCAAGTCATTAACCTCTTCTGTTCCTCGTCCCCCCCCAGGCTTTACTCTGTTGTGTACCGTCTGTCTGCTGAATGTAGCCCTTTCCTTCACATATTATATATTTGTCATTGATAAGCGCCTAAATTGGAACACAGTGGCTGTGTACAGTAACGTCGCTATACATGAAGTGGGAGAACGAGGTTCTGTGTGGGTTTTGACTGACAGCCGTTGTAAATGTGAGCCCCCATCCCCCCTGCTTTTAAATCCACACGTGTTGATGTCTGAAAGTGAGGGCAGCGCTGTTAATCGATAGGTGTCGATGTGTTCTGAAAGAGGATCTTTATAATAAATACTGCTTTTGATGTCGTACGAGCAAACCACACACCCAGTGAGTCCGAATGGGCGTATGTTTTTTTTTTTTATAGTTTGTAATCTTTTCATTTTGGCCCTATTCATATACAGTGGATTCGGAAAGTATTCAGACTTTTTTTCTTTCCCCCACATTTTGTTACGTTACAGCCTTATTCTAAAATGGATTTTAAAAGGAATGTTTTCCTCAATCTACAGACAATACCTCATAATGACAAAACAAAAAAATGTTTTTTGAATTTATTTTTGCAAATGTTTTACAAATAAAAAAAGATCCCATTTACCTAAGTAATCAGACCCTTTACTCAGTACTTTGTTGAAGCACCTTTGGCAGTGATTACAGCCTTGAGTCTTCTTGGGTATGACGCTACAAGCTTGGCCACACCTGTATTTGGGGTGTTTCTACCATTCTTCTCTGCAGATCCTCTCAAGCTCTGTCAGGTTGGATGGGGAGTGTCGCTGCACAGCTATTTTCAGGTTTTTCCAGAGACGTTCGATTGGGTTCACGTTCAGGCTCTGGTTGTGTCACTCAAGGACATTCAGAGACTTGTCCCGAAGCCACTCCTGCATTGTCTTGGCTGTGTGCTTAGGGTCGTTGTCCTGTTGGAAGGTGAACCTTCACCCCAGTCTGAGGTCCTGAGTGCTCTGGAGCAGGTTTTCATCAAGGATCTCTCTGTACTTTGCTCCGTTCATCTTTCCCTCGATGCTGACTAGTCTACCAGTCCCTGGCGCTGAAAAACATCCCCACAGCATGATGCTTCCACCACCGTGCTTCACCGTAGGGACGGTGCCAGGTTTCCTCCAGACGTGACGCTTGGCATTCAGGCTAAAGATCTCAATCTTGGTTTCATCAGACCAGAGAATCTTGTTTCTCATGGTCTCAGAGTCTTTAGGTGCCTTTTGGAAAACTCCAAGTGGGCTGTCATGTGCCTTTTAGTGAGGAGTGACTTCCGTCTTGCCACTCTATCATAAAGGTCTCATTGGTGGAGTGCTGCAGAGATGGTTGTCCTTCTGGAAGGTTCTCTCATGACCACAGAGGAACTCTGTAGGTCTGTCAGAGTGACCATCGGGTTCTTGGTCACCTCCCTGACCAAGGCGCTTCTCCCCCAATTGCTCAGTTTGGCCGGGCGGCCAGCTCTAGGAAGAGTCTTGTTGGTTCCAAACTTCTTCTATTTAAGAATGATGGAGGCCACTGTGTTCTTGGGGACCTTCAATGCTGCAGGAATTTTTTGGTACCCTTCCCCAGATCTGTGCCTCGACACAATCCTGTCTCGAAGCTCTACGGACAATTCCTTTGACCTCATGGCTTGGTTTTGGCTCTGACATGTACTGTCAACTGTGGGACCTTATATAGACAGCTGTGCGCCTTTCCAAATCATGTCCAATCAATTGAATTTACCACAGGTCCAATCAAGTTGTAGAAACATCTCAAGGATGATCGATGGAAACAGGATCCACCTGAGGGTCTGAATACTTATCGTTTTCACTTTGTCATCATGGGGTATTGTGATGTCATCATGGGCTATTGTGATGTCATCATGCGGTATTGTGATGTCATTATGGGGTATTGTGATGTCATCATGGGGTATTGTGATGTCATTATGCGGTATTGTGATGTCATTATGCGGTATTGTGATGTCATTATGCGGTATTGTGATGTCATTATGAGGTATTGTGATGTCATTATGGGGTATTGTGATGTCATTATGGGGTATTGTGATGTCATTATGCGGTATTGTGATGTCATTATGCGGTATTGTGATGTCATTATGGGCTATTGTGTGTAGATTGATGAGGAAAAACATTTAACGTAATCTATTTTAGAAGAAGGCTGTGACAAATAATTCAAGTGGTCTGAAAACTTTCCGAATGCACTATAGACCAATTTCCACGAGTGTAAATGGTTAAGTTGTTACTAGTGTGCGATTAGCATCTTTTGTTTTGGAGTCTGGGGGATTCAGATGCTGTGTAAGTATGTCAGAGAGGGGCTTAACCAGGCTCTTTCATTATTCTGTAAGGTCTTTATGTACTGACTGAATCATGTTAGGATAAGACAGAGCTATTTAGGCTGCTGCTGGGAGAGGGGGGGGGTCTGGTCTACTGGGGGAGACTGAGTGTAGAGGGATGGTGGGGGTTGCTGGTCCCACCAACCAGAACCCTTGTATTCTTCCCTCTTCAATGAATGGTCCAGACGGCTGCTTGCGTTACTTGATTCCCCTCAACACAGACGCACACGGCGGCAGCTGTGTTTGGTTAGTTAAATGTCGGTGGCTGTTCCTGTGGCCTCTCCCTCCCTCCCTACTCTCCCTACTCTCCCTACTCTCCCTCCCTACTCTCCCTACTCTCCCTCCCTACTCTCCCTACTCTCCCTCCCTACTCTCCCTCCCTCCCTACTCTCCCTCCCTACTCTCCCTCCCTACTCTCCCTACTCTCCCTCCCTACTCTCCCTCCCTCCCTACTCTCCCTCCCTCCCTACTCTCCCTCCCTACTCTCCCTCCCTCCCTACTCTCCCTCCCTACTCTCTCGCTGTCTTTCTCTTGCTGTCACTCTCTCACTCCCTTTGTAGTGTGGTAGAGTTCCCAAATGCCCCCCATCTAGAGTTCCAAATTGCCCCCCCCATCTAGAGTTCCCAAATTGCCCCCCCTATCTAGTGTAGTAGAGTTTGTCCATCTCTTATCATGGCCTACTTAATTGACCAGCTCTGCAGGCAGGGGTAATATGATGCAGCACGGTGACACTATGCTGCCATGGTTCTAAGGGCAACAGCATTAGAGAAGGAGAGTGAAACATGGCTCTAATCCTTTGTTCGGTCGATAATAGAAACCATTCACGGGTACAGTGCATCCTATTGAATGGTCCCTAGCCTACGTTACATGTCTTTGCACCTTTTGATGAAACTCACCACGGCTAGCTTTTCTGTCCTCTACAAACCCACGACCCTCAGGTTCTGGAGCCAACTTCCTGTTCGCTCAGGCTGTTTCTACAAACCCACAACCCACAGGTTCTGGAGCCAACTTCCTGTTCGCTCAGGCTGCTTCTACAAACCCACAACCCTCAGGTTCTGGAGCCAACTTCCTGTTCGCTCAGGCTGCTTCTACAAACCCACAACCCTCAGGTTCTGGAGCCAACTTCCTGTTCGCTCAGGCTGCTTCTACAAACCCACAACCCTGAGGTTCTGGAGCCAACTTCCTGTTCGCTCAGGCTGCTTCTACACGGTGGCCTGGACCGCAACCTATCCTCAGAGTCCACGTGCGCAACACACACACACACACACACACACACACACACACACACACACACACACACACCTACACTTGTTAATGTAAGCCCAGTTTTCAGGCAGGGATTTATGAGGTGGCTGGATGCACTATGGCTTAGAGCAGGTCAGTTGGTCGGGGCCCAGGGTTGGTTAGGGCCCAGGGTTGGTTAGGGCCCAGAGTTGGTTAGGGCCCAGAGTTGGTCAGGGCCCAGGGTTGGTCAGGGCCCAGAGTTGGTCAGGGCCCAGAGTTTCCAGTGTCTGCCAAAGCCAGAATCTAAGGAACACGACTCGGCATGCTCCCATTTCCACATCCTGCTTTTATAGACCTGAGTCAGACCTAGTCATCAGTGGGGTTAATATACATGTGTGGATATGGAATCACGCACAGTATTTATCTCACACACACACACACACACACACACACACACACACACACACACTTTTTCCACTGTCTATCGCACACAAGTATAGACAGTTGCTGTCAGCTATGGACTTGGTGTTTACCCTCCCTCCCTGTCATGTCTGATACAGAGAGAGAGACTGGCTGAGACCGACCCTCCCTCCCTCCCTGATACAGAGAGAGAGACTGGCTGAGACCGACCCTCCCTCCCTCCCTGATACAGAGAGAGAGAGATTGGCTGAGACCGACCCTCCCTCCCTGTCATGTCTGATACAGAGAGAGACTGGCTGAGACCGACCCTCCCTCCCTGTCATGTCTGATAAGAGAGAGAGACTGGCTGAGACCGACCCTCCCTCCCTGTCATGTCTGATACAGAGAGAGAGACTGGCTGAGACCGACCCTCCCTCCCTGTCATGTCTGGAGAGAGAGAGAGACTGGCTGAGACCGAGCCTCCCTCCCTGTCATGTCTGATAGAGAGAGAGACTGGCTGAGACCGACCCTCCCTCCCTGTCATGTCTGATAGAGAGAGAGAGACTGGCTGAGACCGACCCTCCCTCCCTGTCATGTCTGATAGAGAGAGAGAGACTGGCTGAGACCGACCCTCCCTCCCTGTCATGTCTGATAGAGAGAGAGAGACTGGCTGAGACCGACCCTCCCTCCCTCCCTGTCATGTCTGATACAGAGAGAGAGACTGGCTGAGACCGACCCTCCCTCCCTGTCATGTCTGATAGAGAGAGACTGGCTGAGACCGACCCTCCCTCCCTGTCATGTCTGATACAGAGAGAGACTGGCTGAGACCGACCCTCCCTCCCTGTCATGTCTGATAGAGAGAGAGAGACTGGCTGAGACCGACCCTCCCTCCCTCCCTGATACAAGAGAGAGAGACTGGCTGAGACCGACCCTCCCTCCCTCCCTGATACAGAGAGAGAGAGATTGGCTGAGACCGACCCTCCCTCCCTGTCATGTCTGATAGAGAGAGACTGGCTGAGACCGACCCTCCCTCCCTGTCATGTCTGATACAGAGAGACTGGCTGAGACCGACCCTCCCTCCCTGTCATGTCTGATAGAGAGAGAGAGACTGGCTGAGACCAAGTGGACCCTCCCTCCCTGTCATGTCTGATACAGAGAGAGAGACTGGCTGAGACCAAGCGGACCCTCCCTCCCTGTCATGTCTGAGAGAGAGAGAGAGACTGGCTGAGACCGAGCCGACCCTCTCTCCCTGTCATGTCTGATAGAGAGAGACTGGCTGAGACCGACCCTCCCTCCCTGTCATGTCTGATACAGAGAGAGAGACTGGCTGAGACCGACCCTCCCTCCCTGTCATGTCTGATAGAGAGAGACTGGCTGAGACCGACCCTCCCTCCCTGTCATGTCTGATAGAGAGAGACTGGCTGAGACCGACCCTCCCTCCCTGTCATGTCTGATAGAGAGAGATTGGCTGAGACCGACCCTCCCTCCCTGTCATGTCTGATACAGAGAGACTGGCTGAGACCGACCCTCCCTCCCTGTCATGTCTGATAGAGAGAGACTGGCTGAGACCGACCCTCCCTCCCTGTCATGTCTGATACAGAGAGACTGGCTGAGACCGACCCTCCCTCCCTGTCATGTCTGATAGAGAGAGAGAGACTGGCTGAGACCAAGTGGACCCTCCCTCCCTGTCATGTCTGATACAGAGAGAGAGACTGGCTGAGACCAAGCGGACCCTCTCTCCCTGTCATGTCTGAGAGAGAGAGAGACTGGCTGAGACCGAGCCGACCCTCTCTCCCTGTCATGTCTGATAGAGAGAGACTGGCTGAGACCGACCCTCCCTCCCTGTCATGTCTGATACAGAGAGAGAGACTGGCTGAGACCGACCCTCCCTCCCTGTCATGTCTGATAGAGAGAGAGAGACTGGCTGAGACCGACCCTCTCTCCCTGTCATGTCTGATAGAGAGAGAGACTGGCTGAGACCGACCCTCTCTCCCTGTCATGTCTGATAGAGAGAGAGAGACTGGCTGAGACCGACCCTCCCTCCCTGTCATGTCTGATAGAGAGAGACTGGCTGAGACCGACCCTCCCTCCCTGTCATGTCTGATAGAGAGAGAGACTGGCTGAGACCGAGCAGACCACCTCCTTGTCTGTGGACTATAAAATACTGTGGCATACACGTTCTCTCTCCCTTGTACCCTACACTACACACACACACACACTTCTCTCACAATACCTGTCAACTGGACTCTCTCTGAATCACACGTCTGCAGGGTGCCAGAAAGTAGAGGGAGGAAGGAGGGAGAAGAGAGAGAGAGAGAGATGTCTGATGTCTGTCTGCCAGGGAGGTAGCTAGCTGGTGCTGCTAGACCAGACTGGACTGTCTGCTCCCCTGTGGGGCCTGAGGAGCTCTCTTGGCTTTAAACTTTAATGGCCAGCAAAATGCCAGACGGGGCCGACACACACACACACACACACACACACACACACACCCACTATCACAAGGTCAATGTAGGAGTTAGAGTGGAAACAGCCAAGTATTTATGAAGCTGACGGGTTACCAGACAAGGATCTCACCAGACCTGTCAGTCATACAGCTGGAGACTCATTCAATTAAAGCCTGTTTCAGGGCTGTGTAATTCAGAGTCACTGAAGTGTTTTTTTTGTTTTTTTCATCAGGTGTGTCTGTGTTAATAATGTGCAAGGTCAGCGGTTTTGTTCACCCAACTGCAATTGATGATAACACATTCGTAACTGCAAAACTCTATGTGAAACTCTGAGGCCCGCAGCTGAACCTAACCTGAAATAGACCAGTAGATAAAGCGTTGTAGAGTGGGAGACATGTTTTCTTAGTCCACTTGTATAATAATTACATACATCCAGTTCCTCTTCTGCCATTAATCACATTTAAATCAATGACATTTATTTATAAAGCTCTTTTTACATCAGCAGATGTCACAAAGTGCTGGTACAGAAAACCCATCTTAAAACCCCAAACAGCAAAGCAATGCAGGTGTAGAAGCACGGTGGCTAGGAAAGACTCCCTAGAAAGGCCAGAACCTAGGAAGAAACCTAGAGAGGAACCAGGCTATGAGGGGTGGCCAGTCCTCTTCTGGCTGTGCTGGGTGGAGATTAGAAACCTAGAGATGAACCAGGCTATGAGGGGTGGCCAGTTCTGGCTGTGCTGGGTGGAGATTAGAAACCTAGAGAGGAACCAGGCTATGAGGGGTGGCCAGTCCTCTTCTGGCTGTGCTGGGTGGAGATTAGAAACCTAGAGAGGAACCAGGCTATGAGGGGTGGCCAGTCCTCTTCTGGCTGTGCTGGGTGGAGATTAGAAACCTAGAGAGGAACCAGGCTATGAGGGGTGGCCAGTCCTCTTCTGGCTGTGCTGGGTGGAGATTAGAAACCTAGAGAGGAACCAGGCTATGAGGGGTGGCCAGTCCTCTTCTGGCTGTGCTGGGTGGAGATTAGAAACCTAGAGATGAACCAGGTTATGAGGGGTGGCCAGTCCTCTTCTGGCTGTGCCCGGGTTGTAGAGGGTGCAACAGGTCAGTACCTCAGGAGTACGTCAGTTGGCTTTTCATAGCCAGGTTGAGTGAGTGAGTTGAAAACAGCAGGTCCGGGACAGGTAGCACATCCGTTGGAACAGGTCAGGGTTCCATAGCCGCAGGCAGAACAGTTGAAACTGGAGCAGCAGCACGACCAGGTGGACTGGGGACAGCAAGGAGTCATCATGCCAGGTAGTCCTGAGGCATGGTCCTAGGGCTCAGGTCCCCAGGGAGGGCAAGATAAGAGAATTAGAGGGACCAAATAAACCCTTGCTCAGCAGAATAAAGTCATAAATCGATGAACGCTTCAATGTAGTTGACATCAGTAATGGGCAAGGTTATTTGAATATCCGACAGGATGTTCGAATCTGATTACTTGGGAGAGTGGCTAAGCCAGCTAGCAAAGTAGCAAGTCACTTTTATTTTATTTATTTTTTATTTAAAAAAAAAAGTATTTATGTTGCATTGCTACGTAGCCTACAAGAAGAGACCATTACATTCGACGTTTTACTAAAACGACAGTTTCATGACAGTTCTGATGAGTGCGCACCATAAAAACTGTACTGGTAGCCTACACACCCCTCAGACCTATAGCTTGTTGTTATTGTCGGCCAATCATAGCAGCACTACATTTACAGGCTCCATGTGTTGAGGGAGATTTATAATCAATGCAAAGTGGAATTACAATTTATTAGGGAATTAAGTTGTCTAAATGAGAAGAAGTAGGCTACAGTGATCTACCAACAGGACACCTGTTGTTTCATATGAATGGAGTTGATGTAGACAAGGATGAGGAGCTCAGCAAAATAGCCTCAATTAGCCTTGTTACTTTAGCTAGCTAGCTTAGCCTTGTTACTTTTAGCTAGCTAGCTTAGCCTTGTTACTTTTAGCTAGCTAGCTTAGCCTTGTTACTTTTAGCTAGCTAGCTTAGCCTTGTTACTTTAGCTTGCTTAGCCTTGTTACTTTAGCTAACTAGCTTACCTTGTTACTTACCTAGCTAGCTTAGCCTTGTTACTTTAGCTAACTAGCTTACCTTGTTACTTACCTAGCTAGCTTAGCCTTGTTACTTTACCTAGCTAGCTTAGCCTTGTTACTTCAGCTAACTACCATACCTTGTTACTTACCTAGCTAGCTTAGCCTTGATACTTTTAGCTAACTAGCTTACCCTGTTACTTACCTAGCTAGCTTAGCCTTGTTACTTTACCTAGCTAACTGGCTAACATGGCTGCTTCTTTACAATGATTTGATACTGTCAAGACCAGTACTACCAGATAGAGTGATGGATAACCTATGGCAGCAACAAGTTTGTCTTACAAGCTGGAATGTAGTTAGACTAGTTTGTTTTATCCTCTCTCTCTCTCTCTCTCTCTAACCCCCCCCATCCAACCTTCTGCAGCAAGACTCCATTGAAGTTTCAAAACAAAACAATAATTCTCTCTTGACGTGCCGTTTTGAAGTAACTGCCATCGTTCTCTTTTACCACTTAATTACAAATCTTTCCCAAACGTTACTGTTCTGGTCTCTCCCTTTTCTCGTTATTTTCAACTCTCTATTTCGCAGCTTTTCTCTTATTGAAATAAACTCTAACATTGTCCTTTTTTTTGCCTCAGTGGGTCGACGTGAACTTAGTTTTCTTTTTCCTGGACAAGTTCCCAAAAGCATTTGGTGTGTATTTGGTGTGCGGTGTGTATTTGGTGTGTATTTGGCGTGTATTTGGCGTGTATTTGGTGTGTATTTGGTGTGTATTTGGCGCTGTGCGTACAGTTAAGCCCTAATTCTTACTCACTAGTGGGAGAAACAAATAATGAAAGAAACTCCAATGTAGCATATAGATGATGATGCATTTTATGGATTTTGAATGTTTTTCTTTTTATTCAACGCACAACCGCGCCACTAGTGTATATGTGGGGTACTCTGCTGTGCGTTTTGAACTCCTGTGTTCTACTGGCTATGCTGTTCCTGTCCTGGCCTGTCCTGTCCTGGCCTGTCCTGTCCTGGAGGGTTTGACGAGGGGAAGAAAGCAGAGAATTCCACCACTCCCTACTCTGGTTTTTATAACAGCAGACTGTTAGCTGCTAAACACATGACGCACCCTGGGCCTTACTGCCTGGAAGCTGACTGCTAATTTTACCGTTGTCTGTAGTGACCTGAGTCACATGTTGTGGATGGAGGGTTCACTGTAGGCCTATGTATAAATTAAGGGTGGGACACACACACACACACACACACGGAGTCCAGGCCAAATGTTCACTATACTTAGCCTAGCCTTCTGATAATTAGCATAACCTAGGACTTATTGATTAATAAAATAATATTTTATAATATTTTTATATAAAATTTTGTCTCGTTCATCGTTTTCTTGATTTTTCTTTATTTTTTATATCTTCCTGTCATCTTGACTTAGCTGAGCCATGCATCTTGTGTCGTAGGTAGTATTACTATGCCACAGAGGCTACTCTGCTGCTACTGTAAACCACAGCTCTGCAGCTGTATTACACTGTATTACTCACACTCTATAGTCCCGGCAGTAAAACAACCGGAAGTTTCTTTGTGAAGCTTCACTGCATCTCTTTAGCAGAGCGAGAAGGCTATTTCTTTATTGATTGATGGGACCTGGCAATTATGTAAGGCCACACGGCACTCAAACCCACTGGAACGTTTCATTTGCAATTTCTACCTTTTCAGCGTTTCTGACTGGCCAGCCTGTGATCCTGGGGGGGGGCCTTGTGATGTCAGTAGCCTGTGATCCTGGGGGGGGCCTTGTGATGTCAGTAGCCTGTGATCCTGGGGGGGGGCTTGTGATGTCAGTAGCCTGTGATCCTGGGGGAGGGCCTTGTGATGTCAGTAGCCTGTGATCCTGGGGGGAGGGCCTTGTGATGTCAGTAGCCTGTGATTCTGGGGGGGAGGGGCTTGATGTCAGAGCCTGTGTTCCTGGGGGGAGGGGCTTGTGATGTCAGTAGCCTGTGATCCGGAGGAAGAGGGGCTTGTGTTCCGGAGGGGGAGGGGCTTGTGACGTCAGTAGCCTATTCTTCGGGGGGAGGGGCTTGTGTTAGCGGATCCTGGGGGAGGGGCTTGTGATGTCAGTAGCCTGATTCTTCGGAGCGGGAGGGGCTTGTGATGTCAGTAGCCTGTTATCCGGAGGGGGAGGGGCTTGTGATGTCAGTAGCCTGTTATCCGGAGGGGGAGGGGCTTGTGACGTCAGTAGCCTATTCTTCGGAGCGGGAGGGGCTTGTGTTCCGGAGGGGGAGGGGCTTGTGACGTCAGTAGCCTATTCTTCGGAGCGGGAGGGGCTTGTGTTCCGGAGGGGGAGGGGCTTGTGACGTCAGTAGCCTATTCTTCGGAGCGGGAGTCTGGTAAAGGTTTACCAGACACTGGAATATGTTTCTGAGTGACAGTGAGGGCTTTGCATAGGCGCTTTGTTACGCTTTTTTGGGGGGACTGGAACAATTTTTTTGGAACGTTATTAACTGGTTCCCATGCTTTTAAAATAATAAGTCGATAGATCAATTTTGTTCCCGATTCTGTTCCTCAACAAAAACAAAACATGTTTTCACTTCTGTTCCCTGAACCTATTCCAACCCCTGGTCATAACCCACTACTTCTAGGAGATAGGGGAGAGAAATGATCTGACTGACTTTTCTATTCTGAGAGGGAGACAAAATACACTGGCTGTAATATTAGGCTCCCATTAACCCTGCCCACAATCTCTCTCCTCTCTCTCCTCCACTCTCTCCTCTCTCTCCTCCACTCTCTCCTCTCTCTCCTCCTCTCTCTCCTTCACTCTCTCCTCCTCTCTCTCCTTCACTCTCTCCTTCACTCTCTCCTCTCTCTCCTTCACTCTCTCCTCTCTCTCCTTCACTCTCTCCTTCACTCTCCGTCACTCTCTCCTCTCTCTCCTTCTCTCTCTCCTCTCTCTCCTTCACTCTCTCCTCTCTCTCCTTCACTCTCCGTCACTCTCTCCTCTCTCTCCTCTCTCTTCTCTTCTCTCTCCTTCACTCTCCGTCACTCTCTCCTCTCTCCACTCTCTCCGTCACTCTCTCCTTCACTCTCTCCTCTCTTTCCTTCACTCTCTCCTTCACTCTCTCCTTCACTCTCTCCTTCACTCTCTCCTTCACTCTCTCCTCTCTCTCCTTCACTCTCTCCTTCACTCTCTCCTTCACTCTCTCCTTCACTCTCTCCACCATCTCTCCTTCACTCTCTCCTCTCTCTCCTTCACTCTCTCCTTCACTCTCTCCTTCACTCTCTCCTTCACTCTCTCCTCTCTCTCCTCTCTCTCCTTCACTCTCTCCTTCACTCTCTCCTCTCTCTCCTTCACTCTCTCCTCTCTCCTTCACGCTCTCCTTCACTCTCTCCTCTTTCTCCATCACTCTCTCCTCTCTCTCCTCCTTTCTCCTCATGAAGTGATGTAGCCTGACTCTCTCTGCTCATTGACAAAGCAGCAGACTGACAACAAAGGAGAGCCATATTTAGCAGGCAGGTCACTGGTTGACTCAATTCCCCCTGCCTGTCCTGTTAAAATTTACACCGCATGACTGAGGGGCTGAAAGGGGGAAGGAACACTTTCTCTCCTGTTCTCTCATTCTTTAGCTGTCTATGGTTCTCTCTCTCTCTCTCTCTCTCTGCTCTCTCTGCTTTCTCTTTGTCTAGCCATCTATGGCTCTCTCTCTCTCTGCTTTCTCCTTTTCTAGCCATCTATGGCTCTCTCTCTCTCTCTGCTTTCTCCTTTTCTAGCCATCTATGGCTCTCTCTCTCTCTGCTTTCTCTTTGTCTAGCCATCTATGGCTCTCTCTCTCTCTCTCTCTGCTTTCTCCTTTTCTAGCCATCTATGGCTCTCTCTCTCTCTCTGCTTTCTCCTTTTCTAGCCATCTATGGCTCTCTCTCTCTCTCTCTCTGCTTTCTCTTTGTCTAGCCATCTATGGCTCTCTCTCTCTCTCTGCTTTCTCTTTGTCTAGCCATCTATGGCTCTCTCTCTCTCTCTCTCTCTCTCTGCTTTCTCTTTGTCTAGCCATCTATGGCTCTCTCTCTCTCTGCTTTCTCTTTGTCTAGCCATCTATGGCTCTCTCTCTCTCTCTCTCTCTCTGCTTTCTCTTTGTCTAGCCATCTATGGCTCTCTCTCTCTCTGCTTTCTCTTTGTCTAGCCATCTATGGCTCTCTCTCTCTCTGCTTTCTCTTTGTCTAGCCATCTATGGCTCTCTCTCTCTCTCTCTGCTTTCTCTTTGTCTAGCCATCTATGGCTCTCTCTCTCTCTCTCTCTGCTTTCTCTTTGTCTAGCCATCTATGGCTCTCTGCTCTCTCTGCTTTCTCTCTCAATATGTCTCCCTTTCTCTCTCTCACTCGCTAGCCTGGGGGTATTCTACAGGGCAGGATTATCTTCTGAGTTAGTGAGCTAAGTAACTTTCAGCAACAAACACACTAGTTGATAAAGATCTGACTCCATATCAACAGCAGTAATGGTGGATAAAGAGGGTAAGATCTGACTCCATATCAACAGCAGTAATGGTGGATAAAGAGGGTAAGATCTGACTCCATATCAACAGCAGTAATGGTGGATAAAGAGGGTAAGATCTGACTCCATATCAACAGCAGTAATGGTGGATAAAGAGGGTAAGATCTGACTCCATGGCAACAGCAGTAATGGTGGATAAAGAGGGTACGATCTGACTCCATGGCAACAGCAGTAATGGTGGATAAAGAGGGTACGATCTGACTCCATGGCAACAGCAGTAATGGTGGATAAAGAGGGTAAGATCTGACTCCATGGCAACAGCAGTAATGTTAGGTGTGTTGGGGACAGGATACTGATAGACTATTGGGACCTTACTGTCCTCATGCTATTGCTGGGCGATATGGCCTAAAAATCATAGCTAATTTTTTTTTTATTAAAACTAATGGGTTTTTCACAATATATACAGTTGAAATCGATATGTATATGAAGTTTACATACACCTTAGCCAAATACGTTTCAACTCAGTTTTTCACAATTCCTGACATTTAATCCTAGTAAATATTACCTGTCTTAGGTCAGTTAGGATCACCGCTTTATTTTAAGAATGTGAAATGTCAGAATAATATTAGAGAGAATGAATTATTTCAGCTTTTATTTCTTTCATCACATTCCCAGTGGGTCAGAAGTTTACATACACTCAATTAGCATTTGGTAGCATTGCCTTTTAAATTGTTTAACTTGCGTCAAACGTTTCGGGTAGCCTTCCACAAGCTTCCCACAATAAGTTGGGTGAATTTTGGCTCTTTTTCCCTCATTTTCTTCCAAACATAACGATGGTCATTATGGCCAAACAGTTCTATTTTTATTTCATCAGACCAGAGGACATTTCTCCAAAAAGCACAATATTTGTCCTTATGTGCAGTTGCAAACCGTAGTCTGGCTATTTTATGGCGGTTTTGGAGCAGCAACTTCTTTGCTGAGCGGCCTTTCAGGTTATGTCGATATAGGACTCATTTTACTGTGGATATAGATACTTTTGTACCTGTTTCCTCCAGCATCTTCACAAGGTCCTTTGCTGTTGTTCTGGGATTGATTTGCACTTTTCGCACCAAAGTACGTTCATCTCTAGGAGCGGTATTTCCGCGCTCATTTCTGAGCGGTATGACGGCTGCGTGGTCCCATGGTGTTTATACTTGCGTACTATTGTTTGTACGATGAACGTGGTACCTTCAGGTGTTTGGAAATTGTAACTAGGTTACCATGTTACAATCTACAGGCTAAACTAGGTTACCACATTACAATCTACAGGCTAAACTAGGTTACCATATTACAATCTACAGGCTAAACTAGGTTACCACATTACAATATACAGGCTAAACTAGGTTACCACATTACAGGGTAAACTAGGTTACCACATTACAGGCTAAACTAGGTTACCACATTACAATCTACAGGCTAAACTAGGTTACCATATTACAGGCTAAACTAGGTTACCACATTACAGGCTAAACTAGGTTACCACATTACAATCTACAGGCTAAACTAGGTTACCATATTACAGGCTAAACTAGGTTACCACATTACAGGTTAAACTAGGTTACCACATTACAGGTTAAACTAGGTTACCATATTACAATCTACAGGCTAAACTAGGTTACCATATTACAATCTACAGGCTAAACTAGGTTACCACATTACAGGTTAAACTAGGTTACCACATTACAATCTACAGGCTAAACTAGGTTACCACATTACAGGCTAAACTAGGTTACCACATTACAGGCTAAACTAGGTTACCACATTACAGGCTAAACTAGGTTACCATATTAATTACAGGCTAAACTAGGTTACCATATTACAATCTACAGGCTAAACTAGGTTACCACATTACAGGCTAAACTAGGTTACCACATTACAGGCTAAACTAGGTTACCACATTACAATCTACAGGCTAAACTAGGTTACCACATTACAGGTTAAACTAGGTTACCACATTACATATTACAGGCTAAACTAGGTTACCACATTACAGGCTAAACTAGGTTACCACATTACAGGCTAAACTAGGTTACCATATTACAATCTACAAGCTAAACTAGGTTACCACATTACAGGTTAAACTAGGTTACCACATTACAGGCTAAACTAGGTTACCATATTACATGCTAAACTAGGTTACCACATTACAGGCTAAACTAGGTTACCACATTACAGGCTAAACTAGGTTACCACATTACAATCTACAGGCTAAACTAGGTTACCACATTACAGGCTAAACTAGGTTACCACATTACAGGCTAAACTAGGTTACCACATTACAGGCTAAACTAGGTTACCACATTACAGGCTAAACTAGGTTACCACATTACAGGCTAAACTAGGTTACCATATTACAGGCTAAACTAGGTTACCATATTACAGGCTATGCTAGGTTACCACATTACAGGCTAAACTAGGTTACCACATTACAGGCTAAACTAGGTTACCACATTACAGGCTAAACTAGGTTACCACATTACAGGCTAAACTAGGTTACCACATTACAGGCTAAACTAGGTTACCACATTACAGGCTAAACTAGGTTACCATATTACAATCTACAGGCTAAACTAGGTTACCACATTACAGGCTAAACTAGGTTACCACATTACAATCTACAGGCTAAGCTAGGTTACCACATTACAGGCTAAACTAGGTTACCACATTACATATTACAGGCTAAACTAGGTTACCACATTACAGGCTAAACTAGGTTACCACATTACAGGCTAAACTAGGTTACCACATTACAATCTACAGGCTAAACTAGGTTACCACATTACAGGCTAAACTAGGTTACCACATTACAGGCTAAACTAGGTTACCACATTACAGGCTAAACTAGGTTACCACATTACAGGCTAAACTAGGTTACCACATTACAGGCTAAACTAGGTTACCACATTACAGGCTAAACTAGGTTACCACATTACAGGCTAAACTAGGTTACCACATTACAGGCTAAACTAGGTTACCACATTACAATCTACAGGCTAAACTAGGTTACCACATTACAGGCTAAACTAGGTTACCACATTACAATCTACAGGCTAAACTAGGTTACCACATTACAGGCTAAACTAGGTTACCACATTACAGGCTAAACTAGGTTACCACATTACATATTACAGGCTAAACTAGGTTACCACATTACAGGCTAAACTAGGTTACCACATTACAGGCTAAACTAGGTTACCACATTACAATCTACAGGCTAAACTAGGTTACCACATTACAGGCTAAACTAGGTTACCACATTACAATCTACAGGCTAAACTAGGTTACCACATTACAATCTACAGGCTAAACTAGGTTACCACATTACATATTACAGGCTAAACTAGGTTACCACATTACATATTACAGGTTAAACTAGGTTACCACATTACAGGTTAAACTAGGTTACCACATTACAGGCTAAACTAGGTTACCATATTACAGGCTAAACTAGGTTACCACATTACAATCTACAGGCTAAACTAGGTTACCACATTACAGGCTAAACTAGGTTACCACATTACAGGCTAAACTAGGTTACCACATTACAGGCTAAACTAGGTTACCACATTACAGGCTAAACTAGGTTACCACATTACAGGCTAAACTAGGTTACCACATTACAGGCTAAACTAGGTTACCACATTACAGGTTAAACTAGGTTACCACATTACAGGCTAAACTAGGTTACCATATTACAGGCTAAACTAGGTTACCACATTACAATCTACAGGCTAAACTAGGTTACCACATTACAATCTACAGGCTAAACTAGGTTACCACATTACAATCTACAGGCTAAACTAGGTTACCACATTACAGGCTAAACTAGGTTACCACATTACAGGTTAAACTAGGTTACCACATTACAGGCTAAACTAGGTTACCATATTACAATCCATTATACAGGCCTAGCCTACTCCTCATTTGTCATGCTGAACAACCCTGTGTGTGTGTGTGTGTGTGTGTGTGTGTGTACACGATAAGAGAGTCTTACAACAGTTATCAAAAGCCCAGTGACCCCGCCAGACCAGTCTCGACAGAGCGGTAGCAGTGAAGTGAGAGAACAGAATGGCAGGCCCATCGTCAGTTTAGCTGACTAATCATTTGTTTAGTATGTACCGCCACCTCTTTCCCACAACTCCCGGCTCTGTGGCAAGAGTCCAGCTGTCTCTGGAACACCGCACACTCTGACATTCTCACAATGTATGTTTTTTAAATAATTGACGCCTCATTAAAGTTTGAACAAGAGGAGACTGCATTAATAATGAATCGTTTTCCCTGATACCTACAAATGGAAAGCTGTGGTGTTGGATGGCTATAGCTGTAAGGTGAGAGGCAAACTAACTAACTCCTACCTGCATGAATCTCTCTCTCTCTCTCTCTCTCTCTCTCTCTTCTCTCTCTCTCTCTGTCTGCTGTTAGGCGTCTCTGGCTACAGACATGGATATCAGCTATCAGAAACACACAGTGATTTAATACAACATCGTGGTTAGCAGGCAGTGCTCAGGTGGGCTCCGGTACATGTTTTTTTTTTTTTTTTTTAGTCTTGGCTGAGAGAGAGAGAGAGAGAGAGAGAGACAGAGAGAGAGAGAGAGAGAGAGAGAGAGAGAGAGAGAAAACACCAATCCAGTTCCTCAGAGGGCTGGCCACTCAGCCAACTACAGCTGCCTCAAACTCTCCTCATTTCAGCCGTGTGTGTGTTTGCCTTACTGCAATATTGAAACTGATTCCTTCCAAATACACACAGAAGCCTCTCCTTCTCCTTGGCCTACGTGAGTAAGACATTTAAACGTGTTAAACCTCGCAAGGCTACCAGCCCAGACGGCATCCCTAGCCTCTTCCTCAGCATGCTCAGACAAGTTGGCTGGTGTGTTTACAGACATATTCAATCTCTCTCTATCCCAGTCTGCTGTCCCCACCTGCTTTAAGATGTCCACCATTGTTCCTGTACCCAAGAAAGCAAAGGTATCTGAACTACATCACTATCGCTCCGTAGCACTCACTTCTGTCATCATGAAGTGCTTTGAGAGACTAGTTAAGGATCATATCACCTCCACCTTACCCAACACCCTAGACCCACTTTAATTTGCTTATCGCCCCAATAGGTCCACAGACGATGCAATCGCCATCACACTGCACACTGCCCCTATCCCATCTGGACAAGAGGAATACGTATGTAAGAATGCTGTTCATTGACTACAGCTGAGCATTCAACACCATAGTACCCTCCAAGCTCATCATCAAGCTGGAGGCCCTGGGTCTGAACCCTGCCCTGTGCAACTGGGTCCTGGACTTCCTGACGGGCCGCCCCCAGGTGGTGAATGTAGGAAACAACATGTCCACTTCGTTGATCCTCAACACTGGGTCCCCACAAGGGTGCGTTCTCCTGTACTCAGCCCTCTCCTGTACTCCCTGTTCACCCATGACTGCGTGGCCATGCACGCCTCCAACTCAATCATCATGTTTGCAGACGACACAACAGTGGTAGGCTTGATTACCAACAATGACGAGACGGCCTACAGGAAGGAGGTGAGGGCTCTCGGAGTGTGGTGTCAGGAAAATAACCTCACACTCAATGTCAACAAAATGAAGGAGATGATCGTGGACTTCAGGAAACAGCAGAGGGAGCAGCCCCCTATCCACATCGACGGGACAGTAGTGGAGAAGGTGGAAAGATTTAAGTTCCTCGGTGTACACATCACGGACAAACTGAAATGGTCCACCCACACAGACAGCGTGGTGAAGGAGGCAACCTCAGGAGTCTGAAGAAATTTGGCTTGTCACCTAAAACCCTCATAAACTTTTACAGATGCACAATCGAGAGCATCCTGTCAGGCTGTATCACCGCCTGGTACGGCAGCTGCTCCGCCCACAACCGTAAGGCTCTCCAGCGGGTAGTGAGGTCTGCACAACGCGTCACCGGGGGCAAACTACCTGCCCTCCAGGACACCTACACCCCCCGATGTCACAGGAAGGTCAAAAAGATCATCAAAGACAACAACCACCCGAGCCACTGCCTGTTCACCCAGCTACCATCCAGAAGGCGAGGTCAGTACAGGTGCATCAAAGCTGGAACCGAGAGACAGAAGCTGTTTTTCAATCTCAAGGCCATCAGACTGTTAAACAGCCATCACTAGCACTCAGAGAGGCTGCTGCCTACCATACAGACTTGAAATCATTGGTCACTATAATAAATGGATCACTAGTCACTTCAATAATGCCACTTTAATAATGTTTACAAATCTTACATTACTCATCTATGTATATACTGTATTTTATTCAATCTATTGCACCTTGCCTATGCCGCTCATCCATATATTTATATATTCTTATTCCACCCCTTTAGATTTGTGTGTATTAGGTATTTGTTGTGGAATTGGTATATTACTTGTTAGATATTACTGCAATGTCGGAACTAGAAGCACAAGCATTTCGCTACACTCGCATTAACGTCTGCATAACCATGTGTAATGTGACCAATAAAATATTATTTGATTTGAAACTTTTGGTTCCTACACTGGTCAATAATTCCTCACTGGCTTATTAATTTGTAATCAATGTCAAACAGCAATGTGTTCAAGGTGCTGCCCACTATAGTATTAGAATAGTCAGTTTATTTACAGTTTCCAACAGTTCATTATGTGTTGGGCCATATCGTGCTGCGTGGCACAGTGGACATTTTAAAACGAATGCAGGAATTGATCAATTGTATTTTTCATTTAAACTTTTATTTAACGAGGCAAGTCAGTTAAGAACAAACTCTTATTTTCAATGACGGCCTAGGAACAGTGGGTTAACTGCCTTGTTCAGGGGCAGAACAACAGATTTTGTATCTTGTCAGCTCAGGGATTTGATCTTGCAACTTTTCGGTTGCTAGTCCAACGCTCTAACCACTAGGCTACGCTGCCGCCCCAAAATAAATGCAGAATTTGTTTAGTGTTTGGCGTGTGTATATTTTCTAATATAGTGTTGTTTTTTTACTGTAAAGTGTTGCACTTCAAATGCAACTTCAACTTCACGATCTGATTTAATTCACTTTGCGTACATACCTCCTTTCTTCTTCTCTCCTCTAATAACCAACATCTCTTCTTCTCTCCCCGTTATCCTACAGAGTTTCCCGTCAGACGAGGGCTGGCCGTTCGCCAAGTACCTGGGAGCGTGTGGTCGCGTTGTGGCGGTGAACTACGTCGGCGAGGAGCTGTGGTCTTTCTACAACGCTCCGTGGGACAAGAGGGTTGACCTGGCCCGACAGCTGATGGACATCGCTGAGCAGCTCACCAACAACGACTTTGAGTTTGCCCTCTACCTGCTGGACGTGAGCTTTGATAACTTTGCAGTGGGGCCGCGGGACGGCAAGGTCATCGTGGTGGACGCTGAGAACGTCCTGGTGGCCGACAAGAGACTGATCAAACAGAGTGAGTTGTTACACTGGGGGGTAGAGAGGTGGGGGGTAGAGATGTGGGGGGGGGTAGAGAGGTGGGGGGGGTGGAGAGGTGGGGGGGGTAGAGAGAGGGGGGGTAGAGAGGTGGGGGGGGTAGAGAGGGGGGTGGGGGGAGGTGGGGGGGGTAGAGAGGTGGGGGGGTAGAGATGTGTGTGGGGGGGTAGAGGGGGGGGTAGAGAGAGTGTGTGGGGGGGTAGAGGGGGGGGTAGAGAGAGTGTGAGGTGCGAGGGATAGAGAGGGGGGGGGAGGTAGAGAGGTGGGTGGGGGGGTAGAGAGGTTTGGGGTGTGATACTAAGAGCTGTGTGTGTGTATGGTGTTTTCTCGGTTACTATGACGCCCGGTGTGTGTGTGTGTGTGTGTGTGTGTCCTTCACACGCCCTGTGTGTGACAGACTTGTACACTGTTGAAGTCTACACTACATCACATTACCACGTTCTGTATCCATGTACGGACGGATTAAACCTCTGATTATCCGTGTGTGTTTCTCCCAAAGAACCTCAGAATACTGTCCGTCGCGTCCGATCTAGGCTGGAGGGCGGTGCGTTTTCTCACCGCGTCTATATGTCTAACATTTACGTCACTTATCAGAGCGATACACACACCTGACCAGATTAAGGTGAATCGTTAACTAGTGCCCCAGTCTGTCATTTCAAAAGTAAACTTTGTGATAAACAGCAATAGATGAACCAAGAGGGTTTATGTCCAGGACACTAGTTTTCCCCGCCAAGCCACCGTGTCCATGGGGACTGGTGCCGAGCCACCGTGGTGCCAAGCCACCATGTCCATGGGGACTGGTGCCAAGCCACCGTGTCCATGGGGACTGGTGCCAAGCCACCGTGTCCATGGGGACTGGTGCCAAGCCACCGTGTCCATGGGGACTGGTGCCAAGCCACCGTGTCCATGGGGACTGGTGCCAAGCCACCGTGTCCATGGGGACTGGTGCCAAGCCACCGTGTCCATGGGGACTGGTGCCAAGCCACCGTGTCCATGGGGACTGGTGCCAAGCCACCGTGTCCATGGGGACTGGTGCCAAGCCACCGTGTCTATGGGGGACTGGTGCCAATGTGCTTGGTGTCTAAATCAAAAAATGTATATTTAACATATCGATGGGTGTGTTAATTGTGTCGATAATCCTCTTCTTTAGAAAACCATTTTTGTTTTCTAACCCGATGTCTCTATTGTAATCCGTTTTTAAGAGTTATTGGAGTTGTTAACCCCTTGTAGGATGGTGAGAATTAGGTCTACTAGCTACCTGCCAGTGACACTCTCCCGTTAAACTAGTCGTCTTTGTTCTGCAGGACATAAAACGATACAGAGGTAGGATGGATCTCTATTTCAAACATGACGTTTTTTTAAAGAAAACATATATATATATATATATTTTAGTATACGCTTTTCATGTTAATTTTTCAAAGCGTTTTACATTCAAATTCAGTTTGTGTCATTTAATAATTTAACTTTTTATGACCCACGGAGAAGAAAACATTTTTTTTTGAAGACTTACGACTACAAAAAAAATGTAAAATCCTAAAAAAGTTGTTAAGACAGAAAGAGCTGCACACCCTCTATGAACACAGGGCTGATTATCTGGTTTACGAGGTCAGGAAATCCTATGTTTTGGACAGAATGCTAATGATATGTTAGAGAGAGGTGCCGCTGAAACTTTCACAACATCAATAAATCACATTTGTCTTCGTAAAAAAAATGTTTTTAATAACATAAGGGGAGTGTCATCACCTGCACTGCGCCGTGTGTGTGTGTGTGTGTGTGTGTGTGTGTGTGTGTGTGTGTGTGTGTGTGTGTGTGTGTGTGTGTGTGTGTGTGTGTGTGTGTGTGTGTGTGTGTGTGTGTGTGTGTGTGTGTGTGTGTGCGCTGTCTACATACACACATCCTGGTCAACGCTGTCTATATACACACATCCTGGACAATGCTGCCTTCATACACACATCCTGGACAACGCTGCCTATATACACACATCCTGGTCGACGCTGTCTATATACACACATCCTGGTCAACGCTGTCTATATACACACATCCTGGTCGACGCTGTCTATATACACACATCCTGGTCAACGCTGTCTATATACACACATCCTGGACAATGCTGCCTTCATACACACATCCTGGACAACGCTGCCTATATACACACATCCTGGACAACGCTGTCTATATACACACATCCTGGACAACGCTGCCTATATACACACATCCTGGACAACGCTGTCTATATACACACATCCTGGTCGACGCTGTCTATATACACACATCCTGGTCGACGCTGTCTATATACACACATCCTGGTCGACGCTGTCTATATACACACATCCTGGTCGACGCTGTCTATATACACACATCCTGGTCAATGCTTTCTTCATACACATCCTGGTCGACGCTGTCTATATACACACATCCTGGACAACGCTGTCTATATACACACATCCTGGTCGACGCTGTCTATATACACACATCCTGGTCGACGCTGTCTATATACACACATCCTGGACAACGCTGTCTATATACACACATCCTGGTCGACGCTGCCTATATACACACATCCTGGTCAATGCTGCCTATATACACACATCCTGGTCGACGCTGCCTATATACACACATCCTGGTCGACGCTGCCTATATACACACATCCTGGACAACGCTGCCTATATACACACATCCTGGTCAACGCTGCCTATATACACACATCCTGGTCAACGCTGCCTATATACACACATCCTGGACAACGCTGTCTATATACACACATCCTGGACAACGCTGCCTATATACACACATCCTGGACAACGCTGCCTATATACACACATCCTGGACAACGCTGCCTATATACACACATCCTGGACAACGCTGCCTATATACACACATCCTGGTCAACGCTGCCTATATACACACATCCTGGTCAACGCTGCCTATATACACACATCCTGGACAACGCTGCCTATATACACACATCCTGGTCAACGCTGCCTATATACACACATCCTGGTCAACGCTGCCTATATACACACATCCTGGACAACGCTGTCTATATACACACATCCTGGACAACGCTGCCTATATACACACATCCTGGACAACGCTGCCTATATACACACATCCTGGACAACGCTGCCTATATACACACATCCTGGACAACGCTGCCTATATACACACATCCTGGACAACGCTGCCTATATACACACATCCTGGTCAACGCTGCCTATATACACACATCCTGGTCAACGCTGTCTATATACACACATTCTGGACAACGCTGCCTATATACACACATCCTGGTCAACGCTGCCTATATACACACATCCTGGTCAACGCTGCCTATATACACACATCCTGGACAACGCTGCCTATATACACACATCCTGGTCGACGCTGTCTTCATACACATCCTGGTCGACACTGTCTATATACACACATCCTGGTCGACGCTGTCTATATACACACATCCTGGACAACGCTGTCTATATACACACATCCTGGACAACGCTGCCTATATACACACATCCTGGACAACGCTGCCTATATACACACATCCTGGTCAACGCTGCCTATATACACACATCCTGGTCAACGCTGTCTATATACACATTTAGAGCTTGACAATCCAAGCTGCTCTCTGGCCATTCAGAGTTTAAAGGAGCGCTATGCAGAAATCACTCCGCCATTTACTGGTTGCTGAAATTCAAATAGTTTGTGACAAAACAAGCAATATATAGTGTAGAGAATCATTGTACCATCTAAACCGTTATATTACCGTTTTGAAGCTGGTCTATAAAACCGTGCGTATTACCAGTCAAAAGGTTGGACACACTTATTCATTCCAGGGATTTTCTTTATTTTTTAAAAATGTTCTACATTGTAGAATAATAGTGAAGACATCAAAACTATGAAATAACACACATGGAATCATGTATTAACCAAAAACAGTGTTAAACAAATCAAAATATATTTTATATTTTAGACTCTTCTTCAAGTCTTTGCCTTGATGACTCTTTGTCTTGATGACAGCTTTGCACACTCTTGGCATTTTCTCAACCAGCTTCACCTGGAATGCTTTTTCAACAGTCAACAGATTTCCATTTCCAACCTGGAATGCTTTTTCAACAGTTCCCACATTTGCTGAGCACTTGTCGTCTGCTTTTCCTTCACTCTGCGGTCCGACTCATTCCAAACCATCTCAATTGGGTTGAGGTCGGGTGATTGTGGAGGCCAGGTCATCTGATGCAGCACTCCATCACTCTCCTTCTTCGTCAAATAGCCCTTACACAGCCTGGAGGTGTGTTGGGTCATTATCCTGTTGAAAAACAAATGATAGTCCCACTAAGCACAAACCAGATGGGATGGCGTATCACTGCAGAATGCTGTGGTAGCCATGCTGGTTAAGTGCGCCCTGAATTCTAAATAAATCACACCTCCTCCTCCTCCATGCTTCACGTTGGGAACCACACATGCGGAGATCATCCATTCACCTACTCTGCGTCTCACAAAGACACAGCGGTTGGAACCAAAAATCAACAATTTGGACTCATCAGACCAAAGGACAGATTTCCACCAGTCTAATGTCCATTGCTCATGTTTCTTGGCCCAATCAAGTCTTTTCTTCTTATTGATGTCCTTTAGTAGTGGTTTCTTTGCAGCAATTCGACCACGAAGGCCTGATTCACGCAGTCTCCTCTGAACAGTTGATTTCGAGATGTGTCTGTTACTTGAACTCTGTGAAGCATTTATTTGAGCTGCAATTTCTGAGGCTGGTAACTCTAATGAACATATCCTCTGCAGCAGAGGTATCTCTGGGTCTTCCTTTCCTGTGGCGGTCCTCATGAGAGACAGTTTTATCATAGCCCTTGATTGTTTTTGCGACTGCACTTGAAGAAACTTTCAAAGTTCTTGACATTTTTCTGATTGACTGACCTTCATGTCTAAATGTAATGATGGCTGTAGTTTATCTTATTTTATTTGAGCTGTTCTTGCAGTAATATGGACTTGGTTTTTCTACCAAATAGGGCTATCTTCTGTATACCACCCCTACCTTGTCACAACACAACTGATTGGCTCAAACACATTAAGAATGAAAGAAATTCCACTCTTTAACTTTTAACAAGGCACACCTGTTAATTGAAATGCATTCCAGGTGACTACCTCATGAAGTTGGTTGAGAGAAGGCCAAGAGTAGGTGTGTCCAAACTTTTTTGACTGGTACTGTAACCTATGCTTACACCTGCTACACAGTCTCTTTCCCTCTCTCTCCATCTCTCTCTCCCTCTTCTCTCTCTCTCCTCTCTCTCCCTCTCTCTCTCTCTCTCTTTCTCCTTTTCTCTCTTTCTCTCTCTCTCTCTCTCCTTTTCTCTCTTTCTCTCTCTCTCTTTCTCCTTTTCTCTCTTTCTCTCTCTCTCTTTCTCCTTTTCTCTCTCTCTCTTTCTCCTTTTCTCTCTTTCTCTCTCTCTCTTTCTCCTTTTCTCTCTTTCTCTCCTTCTCTCTCTCCTCTCTCTCCTCTTTCTCCTCTCTCTCCTCTTTGTCCTCTCTTTCTCTACCTTCTACCCTCTGTAGTTTTAAGTGCATCGGTCAGTCTGTCAGTTAACCGTGACATGTGGTGCTTCACTGGCTCTGAAATGTGTGTGTGTCAAGTGGTGATTGAGCTGAAAGGGCCCTTCGACAACGGGGCACCAATGGGGGCTGTGATGGACACTAGTTGGCTGACGAGGCAGCAGTGTGTTGTGTCTCAGCAGCAGCAGCAGCAGCAGCAGTAGCAGTGTGATTGAGTCGTTCTGACAGGGCCGGAGGACCACTGCATTAGAACGGCTGATTACGGTTTGAATCCTCAGGGATCATCCTCCTCTATAACTATTGATCCTCTTTAATGCAACTCCAACTGTTTCCTCCCTAAATAGAAAGATACATTTTAAAATGAACACATGAAGGAGAAAATAAAATGTCCAAATAGATTTATTTCAATAAAACTAAAGTCGTTGGTCTTTTTCTGCCAGATTAGATGTTAAATTCGTTTTTTTGGTTGTTTGTGTCCCAAAATAATGTATATAAATGCCTCTGATGACACAGACTCTTGCAGTAATCTCCTCGAGGTCCGTTATCTCCTTGAGGTCCGTTATCTCCTCGAGGTCCGTTATCTCCTTGAGGTCCGTTATCTCCTCGAGGTCCGTTATCTCCTCGAGGTCCGTTATCTCCTCGAGGTCCGTTATCTCCTCGAGGTCCGTTATCTCCTCGAGGTCCGTTATCTCCTCGAGGTCCGTTATCTCCTCGAGGTTCGTTATCTCCTCGAGGTTCGTTATCTCCTCGAGGTCCGTTATCTCCTCGAGGTTCGTTATCTCCTCGAGGTTCGTTATCTCCCCGAGGTCCGTTATCTCCCCGAGGTCCGTTAAATCCCCGAGGTCCGTTACCTCCTTGAGATCATGTAAAGTCAGTGCTTAATTTGAACCGGATTGTGTCGGGAAACATGATTCATTTTGTTTCAGAACCCTTTTACCAGGATCAGGTACCTTTCTTGACACGAACAATAATTGTCACTGTTTGTTTCAATGTAAAGAAATGATTTCAAGTTGTCTCCTCTGTAATTCTCCTGCCCCCTGAAAACGTCATGTGAAAACATGCCTGGTATTCCAAGAACTGATGTGTGTTGGGACAGCGCGGGTTCATGGTCTGTATTCATTATAGACTGTATAGACCACCACCTATATAGACTGTATAGACCACCGCCTGTATAGACCTCCGCCTGTATAGACTGTATAGACCACTGCCTGTATAGACCACCGCCTGTATAGACCTCCGCCTGTATAGACTGTATAGACCTCCGCCTGTATAGACTGTATAGACCACCGCCTGTATAGACTGTATAGACCACCGACTGTATAGACCACCACCTGTATAGACTGTATAGACCACCGCCTGTATAGACCACTGCCTGTATAGACCACCGCCTGTATAGACTGTATAGACCACCGCCTGTATAGACTGTATAGACCACCGCCTGTATAGCCCACCGCCTGTATAGACTGTATAGACCACTGCCTGTATAGACTGTATAGACCACTGCCTGTATAGACTGTATAGACCACCGCCTGTATAGACTGTATAGACCACCGCCTGTATAGACTGTATAGACCACCGCCTGTATAGACTGTATAGACCACCGCCTGTATAGACTGTATAGACCACTGCCTGTATAGACTGTATAGACCTCCCCCTGTATAGACTGTATAGACCACCGCCTGTATAGACTGTATAGACCACCACCTGTATAGACCACCGCCTGTATAGACTGTATAGACCACCACCTGTATAGACTACCACCTGTATAGACCACTGCCTGTATAGACTGTATAGACCACCACCTGTATAGTCTACCCCCTGTATAGACTGTATAGACTACCACCTGTATAGACTACCACCTGTATAGACCACTGCCTGTATAGACTGTATAGACCACCACCTGTATAGACCACCACCTGTATAGACTGTATAGACTACCACCTGTATAGCCTGTATAGACCACCGCCTGTATAGACCACCGCCTGTATAGACTGTATAGACCACCACCTGTATAGACTGTATAGACCACCCCCTGTATAGACTGTATAGACCACCGCCTGTATAGACCACTGCCTGTATAGACCACTGCCTGTATAGACCACCACCTGTATAGACTGTATAGACCACCCCCTGTATAGACTGTATAGACCACCGCCTGTATAGACCACTGCCTGTATAGACCACCACCTGTATAGACTGTATAGACAACTGCCTGTATAAACCACCGCCTGTATTGACTGTATAGACCACCGCCTGTATAGACCACTGCCTGTATAGACCACTGCCTGTATAGACCACCGCCTGTATAGACTGTATAGCCCACCCCCTGTATAGACTGTATAGACCACCGCCTGTATAGACTGTATAGACCACCCCCTGTATAGACTGTATAGACCACCCCCTGTATAGACCACTGCCTGTATCTCTCATCTCTCCAGAGTTCCACTTCGTCATTTATTCCCTGATAGAGTCGTAGGTGCGGTAAGGGTGCTGGTGGTCCTGCAATCCCCCCCCCCCCGATAAACTGAAATAACTTTAACAAAATGATTAGCATTACATCTGTCTCTTCAGAAAGAAAATGAAATCATTATTAAATCCACTAAACCATGAGTAGGCGTGAAGTTTAGCCACAGAGGATCAATAGCTTCTTTTTAAAATATATATAGATTATCTGTGGATTGTGTGTAGCCCAATCACAAAGGCATGCCTACAATCAGGAAGCACGTTGAATCTGTCGGTGAAACTGCATGCAGACAAAACAGGCCTTTTTATTTCAATCGCGGGAAAAACACAGAAAGCAAATGGATATGTAGTGAAAACAGAAGACTAATCTTTCTGTAAAGCTGCCGACACAGTAGATCCATTTCCTAATCGGCCTATTGAACGAACGTTCTTGTTTTACAAAGTAAAACGAGCGAGAGAGAGATGAGATGAGCTTTTGGCGTGGACCGTCGTCAGTGAGTGAGGTGAGCTGCGTTTCATTTGGTGAGTCAGTGAAACTGGAAAGTTTTTTTTTTTTAGGACTATCATTTTCTCCTCGTATTGTACCATAATGTCTCCTCATAACCTAGACCTTGGTGGATTCAAGACGAGGTTATTTCTATTGATTCTCAGTTTGACAGTGTCAAAGTAGTCTGGCATTTTGATCATTTCTCGTGCAGTATTAAAAGAGATTCTGCTAAAGTCTAGACAGTCATCTAAAATTATGTAGAATTGCATGAAATGCGTTTTTTATAAAAGGCAACAGTTTTACAGTGTGCAACTACTGCGGTATGCAAATTAATGTATATATATTATTTATGCGCTCAGGTACCTCAGAGCCCCCAGGTCACCCTCACTCTCGGACGACTTTGTTTGTTTGTTTGTTTCCCCGACACCTCCCAATTCATAATTGAAGTGCTGTGAAAAGGTTTTCCTTTTAGATATTTAAAATGAGACGGTGCAGCAGCCATTTTAAAACCCCTCGCTTGAAGCGGCCATTGAATGTCCAGTCACGGCGTAGGCTAATGAAGGGTTTTCAAGTTTTATAGTGAAACGGAATCCGTTCACTAGTGTTTGTTCACAGTCTGAATCGATTCCAGTTCAGCTTTTTTTTTTTGGGGGGGGGATTGATCTGAATTAGTTTTTAACACAACAATGATGAGGATATGAATGATGCATTTCCTGTTGCTGCAATGGACTCACTCTAATTATGGCTATTTCCTCTCACAGTATTCCTAGTCATCTCTCTCAGTAGTAGTAGTATACCTGTCTAACCTCTCTGTCTCTCTCCCCCAATCTCTCTGTCTCTCTCCCCCTCTCTCTCTGTCTCTCTCCCCCTCTCTCTGTCTCTCTCCGTCCCTCTCTCCGTCCCTCTCTCCACCACTCTCCCCTACCTCCACCACTCTCTCCACCACTCTCTCCCCCTCTCTCTCCGTCCCTCTCTCCCTTCTCTCTCCCCCACTCTCTCTGTCCCTCTCCCCTCTCTCTCCCCCTCTCTCTCCCCACTCTCTCCCCCTCTCTCTCCCCCTCTCTCTCCCCCTCTCTCCACCACTCTCCCCCCTCTCTCCGTCCCTCTCTCCCCACTCTCTCTGTCCCTCTCCCCTCTCTCTCCCCACTCTCTCTGTCCCTCCCCACTCTCTCCCCCACTATCTCCCCCACTCTCTCCCCCTCTCTCCACCTCTCTCTCCGTCCCTCTCTCCCCTCTCTCTCCCCACTCTCTCTGTCCCTCTCCCCCTCTCTCTCCCCACTCTCTCTGTCCCTCCCCCACTCTCTCCCCCTCGCTCCCCCTCTCTCTCCCTCTCTCTCCATCCCTCTCCCCATCCCTCTCCCCCTCTCTCTCTCTCTCTCTGTCTCTCCAGATAAACCAGAGAACTATGACGTTTGGTACGAGAGTCGCTTCGAGGACTGTGACAAAGAGGCCTGCCTGTCCTTCTCCAAGGAGTCTCTGTGTACCCGCGTCACCGTGGACCACAACTACTACGCCGTGTGTCAGAACCTGCTGTCGCGTTACGCCACGTGGCGAGGGACCACCGGCGGGCTGCTCCACGACCCCCCCGCCCACGTAGCCAAAGACGGCCAGCTGGAAGCGCTGTTGGACGAGTGCACCAACCCTAAAAAACGCTACGGACGCTTCACAGCCGCCAAGGAGCTGAGGGACTACCTCACGCAGCTAGTTTCCTCCTCTTCCTCCTCCGCCACGGCGAGGTAATGAACAGAACCTACGCTTGGCGGTAGCCTGCAGCTCGGCGTGGCTGGTCAGAGTTGGGTTTGGGTTTCACCCCCTCCCTCCCTCCCCCCCCTGACCTTGTCCCCAGGAACTTTACCCATGACCCTCCTCGTCTCACTTCAAGTGCAGGAGATCTCGTCCTCACTGGTCACACGGCAGCAGCAGTGATTTGGTCCTCTCCTTTCCTGGTGGAAACCCAACCTGCAAAGCTTGATGGGAGTTGTTTTAAAGGGAACTTCACTGCTGGTTTATATTATTACTTCTGACTTTGTTTGGTAGCTGGTGAGAATGAGGTGCTTGGAGCTAGTGGACCAGGAGAAAGGGGATTGACAGAACCCTCTCACCCCAGAGAAGGACTGCTATCCTGGGGGAGAGCTGAGGGACGACCGTGTGGCTACTCTAATGTAGCATGTGGTGTCTGACTAAATGACTTCTCTCCCCTCTGTCCACCAGGACTCCTCTCTGTCTGTCCACCAGGACTCCTCTCTGTCTGTCCACCAGGACTCCTCTCTGTCTGTCCACCAGGACTCCTCTCTGTCTGTCTGTCTGTCCACCAGGACCTCTCTCTGTCTGTCCACCAGGACTCCTCTCTGTCTGTCCACCAGGACTCCTCTCTGTCTGTCCACCAGGACTCCTCTCTGTCTGTCCACCAGGACTCCTCTCTGTCTGTCCACCAGGACTCCTCTCTGTCTGTCCACCAGGACTCCTCTCTGTCTGTCCACCAGGACTCCTCTCTGTCTGTCCACCAGGACTCCTCTCTGTCTGTCCACCAGGACTCCTCTCTGTCTGTCCACCAGGACTCCTCTCTGTCTGTCTGTCCACCAGGACTCCTCTCTGTCTGTCTGTCCACCAGGACTCCTCTCTGTCTGTCTGTCCACCAGGACTCCTCTCTGTCTGTCTGTCCACCAGGACTCCTCTCTGTCTGTCTGTCCACCAGGACTCCTCTTCTGTCTGTCCACCAGGACTCCTCGTCTGTCTGTCCACCAGGACTCCTCTCTGTCTGTCCACCAGGACTCCTCTCTGTCTGTCCACCAGGACTCCTCTCTGTCTGTCCACCAGGACTCCTCTCTGTCTGTCCACCAGGACTCCTCTCTGTCTGTCCACCAGGACTCCTCTCTGTCTGTCCACCAGGACTCCTCTCTGTCTGTCCACCAGGACTCCTCTCTGTCTGTCCACCAGGACTCCTCTCTGTCTGTCCACCAGGACTCCTCTCTGTCTGTCCACCAGGACCCTCTCTGTCTGTCCACCAGGACCTCTCTCTCTGTCTGTCTGTCCACCAGGGACTCTTGTGTTTGCTAACATTGAATCTTAACAATATGTTTTTTTTTGACAGCATCTATTTTTCATATGGTTTGGGGTTGAATGAATCTCAGAACAGAACCGTGTGTCAGAACAGAACCGTGTGTCAGAACAGAACCGTGTGTCAGAATTCTGGGCTGAGGGGAAGGTTCCTCCTATAGTCCCACAGTCAGTCCGGCAGCTGCAGAGACCTGGGCGCAGAACAGCAGGTAAAGAGAGGAGGGAGGTGAAAAAGATAAATCCTTGGTTGCTATTAAAGTCTTACTTCCTGCTACTGCTAATCAATCACTCAATTTCCAGTTCCCCTGGATTCAGGCAATCAACGTTTGGGAGAGGGGGGGTTGAGACAGAGGGGGGTTGAGAGAGAGGGGGGTTGAGAGAGAGGGGGGGTTGAGAGAGAGAGAGGGGGATTGAGAGAGGGGGGGGTTGAGAGAGAGGGGGTTGAGAGAGGGGGGTTGAGAGAGGGGGGGGTTGAGAGAGAGGGGGATTGAGAGAGAGGGGGGGTTGAGAGAGAGAGGGGTTGAGAGAGGGGGGGGTTGAGAGAGGGGGGACCCTGTAGGAACCTCCCTGTCTGTCTTGTGTCTGGAAACACAAGCTGAAATAGTACTAAGCCCAGGGTCAGGGTTAACCAAGCTGAAATAAGGGGCCCCCTGTTTGAATAGTTAAAAATGAAATACATCCTTAATTCCTTCCTTGGTGTAAACTCTGATCTGACATCAGTTGAGGTGAAAGACATTTAGTGGAATCACAGGAAGGAAGGAATAATGCATTTTCAAAGTATTCAACATACTGTGTCCCAACACTTCCAAATAGACTCCTCTCCTTGTTTCCTTTCCTTCACTACCAGTCACTATCACTGTTGGTGGATTATATATATATATATAGGAGGTTAAAGAACTGGATAGAGGGACATCATATGTCTTTCACCTATCAGGGTCTTTCAGATGAGTGGTGTTGTGTGGGTAAAGGAACAAGGACAGGAAGTGATTTGGAAGACTAGGGTCATATTTCCCATTGCTGTACCTACAGAGTCTGGAATTGGCTTTAATTGATGAATGGCTTTTTTAGTGTCTCGTTTTTCTAATGTTTCCTCCAATCTCCTCTACAGTTCCACTGTCTGTCTTCTGTTTGAAAAGGGAAATGCTGATTTTGTGTTAACTGTTCTGTGTGGGTTTTTTTTTTTTTTAATTTGTACTTCCTCAACAGCCCAGATTTGACTCGTCACACGTTGTAATTTCACATCTCTGAGTTTTGTGTTCAATATTAAACGTTGCCTCTTCACTACTCAGCGTACACTTTTGAGCCGTCAAACTTTAAATGGTCTATATTTCTTTAATCTCCAGCAAATGTTATGGGAAATCAAAGCTGGAAAAGCAGATCCAGAGGTTGGTTGCTTGTCCTTCTACAGGTCCGGGGGCGGGTTAAAGACCCCTGTCTGTCTGGTAAAGCAATAAAGACTAGTCTGGCTGAATAACGGATAGGATTATTATAGTTATGGTTTAGAATCTCCTTGTACACGTCTGAAATGGAACCCTGTTCCCTATATAGTGCACTACTTTTGACTACATGGGTAGTGCACTAAATAGGGAATAGGGTGCAATTTTGGACTCTCAACCCCTTTGTTTTTTTTGTTGTTATCAGGAATGTTTCCTGCTTCTCCGGGCCTGGAGGATTCTAATTGGTTCATTCAGTAGTTGGAGGAGGGATTTGTATGTGCATAAATAACTGTCTGCTTTTTGTACTGTAATTTTTCATTTGAGTATTATATCAGCGGTGTCTGATTTTACTGTGCCTTTCATTCAAAAGTTGTATTTACAACTTTTTAGTGGGTTTAAATATTAAAATATATATATATATATACTTACCTGATGTGTTGTTTCTGTCAGTCCATTACATACTCATGTTGTCACTACAGGTGTTTTGTGTTTTTGACTGCAGGTTATTGGCCTTTATAACATTTCAAAATATATTTATTTTCTTCTGTCACTCACTCTGGGGCTTGCCTGTCGCTCCGGGGCCTGCCTGTCGCTCCGGGGCCTGCCTGTCGCTCCGGGGCCTGCCTGTCGCTCCGGGGCCTGCCTGTCGCTCCGGGGCCTGCCTGTCGCTCCGGGGCCTGCCTGTCGCTCCGGGGCCTGCCTGTCGCACTGGGGGGCCTGCCTGTCGCTCTGGGGCCGGCCTGTCGCTCTTGGGCCTGCCTGTCGCTCTTGGGCCTGCCTGTCGCTCTGGGACCTGCCTGTCGCTCTGGGACCTGCCTGTCGCTCTGGGACCTGCCTGTCGCTCTTGGGCCGGCCTGTCGCTCTGGGGCCTGCCTGTCGCTCTGGGACCTGCCTGTCGCTCTTGGGCCGGCCTGTCGCTCTGGGGCCTGCCTGTCGCTCTGGGACCTGCCTGTCGCTCTTGGGCCGGCCTGTCGCTCTGGGACCTGCCTGTTGCTCTGGGGCCGGCCTGTCGCTTTGGGACCTGCCTGTCGCTCTTGGGCCGGCCTGTCGCTCTGGGACCTGCCTGTCGCTCTGGGGCCGGCCTGTCGCTTTGGGACTTGCCTGTCGCTCTGGGGCCGGCCTGTTGCTTTGGGACTTGCCTGTCGCTCTTGGGCCGGCCTGTAATCCTTCTGACAGTTATTTTTCCTATGCCTCCATCCCAGTTTGTACTCTGTTTTCTGCCTGTGTGTGTGTGTGTGTGTGTGTGTGTGTGCGTGTGTGTGTGTGTTTTGCACTAAGGCCTGAGTGCTTGCTCTCTAACCAGAGGATACGTGTGTGTGTGTGCAGTGCATTCTGAAAGTATACAGACCCCCTGACTTTTTCCACTTTTTGTTACGTTACAGCCTTATTCTAAAATGGATTAAAAAAATATAATGTAAACACAGAATACCCCATAATTACAAAGCAAAAACAGGTTCATAGAAATGTTTGCAAATGTATTACAAATAAATAAAAATATCACATTTACATAAGTATTCAGACCCTTTACTCAGTACTTTGTTGAAGCACCTTTGGCTGCGATTACAGCCTCAAGTCTTCTTGGATATGACGCTACAAGCTTGGCACACCTGTATTTGGGGAGTCTCTTACATTCTTCTCTGCAGATCCTCCTGGACTCCAATCAAGTTGTAGAAACATCTCAAGGATGATCAATGGGAACAGGATGCACCTGAGCTCAATTTACAGTCTCAAATCAAAGGGTCTGAATAGTTATGTTAATAATGTATTTCTGTTTTTAGTTTTTTTAATCAATTAGCAAACATTTCTAAAAACCTGTTTTCGCTTTGTCATTATGGGGTATAGTGATGTCGTTATGGGGTATTGTGATGTCATTATGGGGTGTTGTGATGTCATTATGGGCTGTTGTGATGTCATTATGGGCTGTTGTGATGTCATTATGGGGTATTGTGATGTCATTATGGGGTGTTGTGATGTCATTATGGGGTATTGTGATGTCATTATGGGGTGTTGTGTGTAGATTGATAAGGGGTAAAAAATGATAATTGAACACATTTTAGAATAAGGATGTAACGTAACAAAATGTGGAAAAAGTCAAGGTGTAGGAATACTTTCCGAATGCACTGTAGCTGCCTAACCAGAGTATAGCTCTCCCCCTCTGTGAACCCAGCTGAGATCAACACACACAGACCCCCACAGTAGTTAAATTGGTCCCTCCAGGTCTGAGACCCAGCACCTATGATCCAAATGAGAGACAGATGGAGCTGAGCCCTTTAGTTATGCAAATGTTGAATTGTCTACATGTAAACAATCAGCCAGCAACACCAGTAATAAAACAGCAAAATCCCACAAGCCCCGGTAGGGGACTGGTCGACCTATTCAGTTGGTCCGCTTGTTGCATACAGATGAGGAAGTGACACACAGAGAGAAACACACAAGCTGTTTTAATGGCCTGAACTTAGGAGGAGGAGTATCGCACCTTTTTCAACCCCCCCCACGGTGGAAACGCCATGTTCCGATGGTGTTGAATACATCGCGGAGAGATGGGAGCTAAATTAAACACAGGTTACAGCTAGACCTACATTACCTTCACAGTACATGTTTGGCTGAGCACCAGTGGAATGGGTTTTTGGGGGGGAGGGGGGGTTATTCAAGTCATCAATATGTTACAACAACAACATGCTTAGAGTTTGTGATCTAGCTAATGATTAGCCCAATGGGGTCCATGCAGATGAGCTGGGGTGGAGCTAACTACTGTACTGCTCCAGCCAATCACAAGCTGCATGACTGTGTATTGGTATTTAACTCTTCTTCTTCTCTCTGTTCATCTCAATTTTACCTCATCCTTCTCTTCTTCTTCTTCTCTCTGTTCATCTCAATTTTACCTCATCCTTCTCTTCTTCTTCTTCTCTCTGTTCATCTCAATTTTACCTCATCCTTCTTCTTCTTCTTCTCTCTGTTCATCTCAATTTTACCTCATCCTTCTCCTCTCTGTAATTCTCCCGTCTTTCTTTGACACCCAGTATACATTGTCGTGGGGTGTGTTTAGTATTTAGCTACATGGGTGGGGTGGCTTTTCAGCAGGGCTGGTGCCTGTTGATTTCCATAGCACGTTTTTATTTTTTTTAAATGTTATTTTTTTATGTGTGATATATTAAAGACAATGGGCGGAATGTGAATTTCAATTTTGGGGAAGCTGATGTAACAGTGTAGGTTCCGCCCCTCTCTTCGCCCCAACCTGGGCTCGAACCAGGGACCCTCTGCACACATCAACAACTGACACCCCACGAAGCACCGTTACCCATCGCGCCACAAAAGCCGAAACCCAACTTCAAGTCTCAGAGCCAGTGACGTCACCGATTGAAACGCCACCGCTAACTAACTAGCCATTTCACATCGGTTACACTTACAATTTATCCTACCATTTTTACCGATCTACATGGCAGTTATTAATATATATATTTTTATATGCGCATTTTCGTAAAACAGTTTTATTTCAATAATAAAGTTCTCAATCATAGTCACATGGTTAATAATCATAAAAATCCGAATTATAATGATAAAATGTAAAACTAATGCGTGAGCACCAGCCTCTCCTATATGGACACATTGATACCCCGTTATCCGTTGTCGGCTAAAGAAACGAGAACTCCTGGGAGACAGCAGCAGCCCTAACAACTAGATAGACCAACAGCAGACAAAAATAACAACTGGAGAAAATGTCCTGATTTAAAATGCTGCTTCTTTCAATCACATTCATCTCTCTACTCCACCTGTCCGCCTACTTTTCTAGCTGTCTTGACTTGAGCTATCACTAGTGAAGTGCAACGTTGTATCAAGTCAAACTGGGCCCGGTGGGCTCGGGATAGACATCTGGGGGGAAGGGGAAGTATTTTATTATGTTTTGCTCTTTCACACTGAGGTTAAGTGATTATCGAGGCCAGCAGCGTGTTGGGAAGATTTTTCAAATACTGTGAGGCACTATAAACATTCGCAATATGCGTAAAAAATATATATATTTCATTGACTTAGTGTGTGTGAGGTGAAGAAAACGTTACTGAGAAGCTCAGTTTATTAGTGATGGACGTGGTGAGTTAAGCTGATCAGAAGTTCAGCAGGTCTATGGGTTTTCCCTCCACGTTATCAGGACGGAGAAAGGAGACGCACTGCTCACATGACGCACAACAAACAAAACACCATTTGATTTTTACATTTTTTGACACAACTCCTAAATGATGGTTATGAAATAAACCAAAACGTGTTTTCTAACAAGTGTAGCAGGTTATGAACACTCTTGAGCCTTGAGAACGGTAAATTACTATAATTAATACATGTATTAACATACATTTATGTAACACAAATGTCTGGGATTAACGGTACAGTTACTAGACCTACTGGTGACGTGTGTAACGGGGGAATTCACACAAATGAAATCACGAAAGCGCAAGAATTAACGGGAGATAGCTGAGCTAATTCTGGAGAGAGACGCGCCATATCTTCGTCACACAGCCATCCCGCAACTCAATACTCCGCCAGGCCGGTTCCTACGTGCTTCTGATTTAAAACACTCCAGCGCGGTTTTTTTTTGGTTGTTGTTGTTCAGACGAAGAAGAAGCTAATTTATTTAATGAAGAAGCTAATTTATTTAATGATGAAGCTTATTTTCCAATTCCCGTGTCTGAAACCAGAGATCTGTATATAATGACGAGATGCTCATGTCTCCGCACTAACAATTGTAGTCGTTGTCCCAAAAGGCGAGAAGGAAGGCAACAAGTTTAGGTCTGCATTATCAAACCTATAGAAACAGATTGGGTTTATTCTTGACAGATTTTTTTGGGGGCAAGAGTGAGCTTGCTTCTTGCTTCTGTGCTGAAACTCTCACTGAAGAAGGAATCTGAGTGAGCAAAACAGCGCCTCTTTCTATGTTACTGTATGTATCTGATGCTGTCTGGACAAAAACAGTATGCAAATAGAAAAAAAAAATATATATATATAAATATCCAGAAAACATCAGATACAGTCGTATGAAAAAGTTTGGGCACCCCTGACAATTTCCATAATTTCCATTTATAAATATTTGGGTGTTTTGGATCAGCAATTTCATTTTGATCTATCAAATAACTGATGGACACAGTAATATTTCAGTAGTGAAATGAGGTTTATTGGATTAACAGAAAATGTGCAATATACATCAAAACAAAATTAGACAGGTGCATAAATTTGGGCACCCCAATAGAGAAATCACATCAATATTTAGTAGAGCCTCCTTTTGCTAAAATAACAGCCTCTAGACGCTTCCTATAGCCTCTAATGAGTGTCTGGATTCTGGATGAAGGTATTTTGGACCATTCCTCCTTACAAAACATCTCCAGTTCAGTTAGGTTTGATGGTTGCCGAGCATAGACAGCCCGCTTCAAAATCATCCCACAGATTCTCAATGATATTCAGGTCTGGGGACTGGGATGGACATTCCACAACATTGTACTTGTTCCTCTGCATAAATGCCCGGGTAGATTTTGAGCAGTGTTTTTGGCAGGGGCGAAAATCTGATATGAACTTTGGAGGGGACAATTACATGACATTTTCTCAAGAGCAATTCCTGAGGGCGACGCCAAAAGTAGTGCTGTAACACATAGCCTACATTGTAATATGGTAAATGTATATTGAGGAACCAAAGAAATAAGGTGTTTGCCGTACTCCTAACTACCGGTACCCAAAACTACACAACTATTCACAACAGCAATACCATTGCCTTTAACAAATCTTAGTTCAGTCACCAGTTTAAGTTGAGAGTGGGGGTATCCATGGCATTTTCCAATTATGTTCCTATTTTACAAGTAAAAAAAATTGAGAACCTTTCATAATGTTGCCAAAGACTCAACAAACTTACCTGAGACTCCCTGTCTCTGCCAGTCTGTCCCTGCATATCTGTCCCCAACTCTGCTGTCTGTGTGCCATCTGTTGCCTGCTCTGCCTAATGACATCATTGTGAAACATTTCCATTAGAATTTCATTTCTTTCTTATGAACATTTTATCAACTAGTCTTTGAGATATTAGGCTACTAGGGTTCTTACTATGTGTTTTGGTGTACTGAAAAATACTCTGATGTCCGTCTTTTATTTTTCTGCCATTTTTCTACCTGGCTGGCTGGCTGGCTACACACACACACAGTGTGTAGGTTATTTACAGTAGGAGATGGGCTTCTATCATCTTCTATCATTCTATTTGGGCTTCGATCTAAAAGGTAGCTAGCAAATGTGAAACGGATTAAAATGACAAGAGTTGACAGCTGTATTAGTTCACCATTTACACAACATATGCTGCAACCTTTTGTAATATTAATAGTTTGTTTCATATTGGCTGGCTTCCAACAATAGCTGAATTTGCAAAGTTAGCGAGCACCAATTCAGTTTCAGTGGTGTTTGCTATAATCTTTGCTACCCGGGTTAAATAAAGGTGAAATAAAATAAATAAATAAAAGTTCCCTTGCGACAATTTAGCTTTTGCAACGAGACCATTAAATATATTTAAGACAATGGTAGAAGAGAGTGTAGTTCTGTTCAGTTTGGACTTCAGTTTATCGCTAACCTTATCACAGGGACTTTGAAGCACTAACTTACATCATCTGCATGCTGATCTCGGAATAAATTGACGATAGCAAAGATTCCATCTTTGACAAGGCCACATAAATGGAATAGGTACTAGCTAGCTTAATAGTTAATATTTGCGCGCTAGCTCTGCATATTCAGCTAGTGTGTGTGCGCGATTGACTGGATTAACCTCACGTCAGTTACGTTCATTGAGTGCCTTTCAGACAGTAGATACGACCCCTCTGTTACCTTGCCAACTAAGGAACTGGCAGTGGATCAAACCATTGTGAGGCAAAGGGTGGGGGGGTCGCAATCTTTGAAACTTAAAAACGCGCTATTAAGTGTCTATAATCAGCACAATTGCTTTCATTGCGTATTATTAATATTATTTAAATTACATAGTTATGTTTCAGTGATATATTGGGGGGGGACAAATCATATTTTTCCCAGGATGGGGGGGTCGTGTCCCCCCCGTGTCCCCCGGGATTTCCGCCCCTGGTTTTTGGGTCGTTGTCTTGTTGAAATATCCAGCCCCAGCGTAACTTCAACTTTGTGACTGATTCTTCAACATTATTCCCAAGAATCTGCTGATATTGAGTGGAATCCATGCGACCCTCAACTTTAACAAGATTCCCAGTACCGGCACTGGCCACACAGCCCCACAGCATGATGGAACCCACACCAGATTTTACTGTGGGTAGCAAGTGTTATTCTTGGAACGCTGTGCTCTTTTGCCTCCATGCATAACATCCCTTGTTATGACCAAATAACTCAATCTTTGTTTCGTCAATCCACAGCACCTTATTCCAAAATGAAGCTGGCTTGTCCATAATGTGCGTTTTGCATTACCTCAAGCAACTCTGTTTGTGGCGTGTGTGCAGAAAAGGCTTCTTCCGCATCACTCGCCCATACAGCTTCTCCTTGTGCAAAGTGCGCTTTAATTGTTGAACGATGCACAGTGACACCATCTGCAGCAAGATGATGTTGTAGGTCTTTGGAGGTGGTCTGTGGGCTGTTTTTGACCGTTCTCACCATCCTTCGCCTTTTGCCTCTCCGATATTTTACTTGGCCTGCCACTTCTGGCCTTAACAAGAACTGTGGCTGTGGTCTTCCATTTCCTCACTATGTTCCTCACAGTGGACACTGACAGCTTACATCTCTGCGATTAGCTTTTTGTAGCCTTCCTCTAAACCATAATGTTGAACAATCTTTGTTTTCAGGTCATTGGAGAGTTGTTTTGAGGCTCCCCACGTTGCCACTCTTCAGAGGAGAGTCAAAGAGAACAACAACTTGCAATTGGCCACCTTAAATACCTTTTCTCATGATTGGATGCACTTGTCTATGAAGTTCAAGGCTTAATGAGCTCACCAAACCAATTGTGTGTTTCAATTAATCAGTACTAAGTAGTTAACAGGTATTCAAATCAACAGAATGACAAAGGGTGTCCAAATTTTTGCATAGCCTATTTTTCACATCTGATTTAATTTCATACAACTTAATATTGCTACACTAAAAATCATTGTCTGGACAATAACCCCAGTACTCTGCTTTTATTAGAAAATGAATGGCATGCCACTGTGATCATTTTCTGTGACGACAGAGTAAATTATTATGCCGCCTCAGAGGGGTGCCCAAACTTTTGTCATACGACTGTAAATGGTCTACACTTACTGAGACACAGGGGCAACTGTTTCGCTCACTTGGATGCGTTATCTAAGATGGATGCATGTTTCTGTAGTTGTGCGTCTCGGTTCTAAATAAATTATAAATATTTTCTTTGGACAGGCAAGGAGGTACGGATAGGGTGTGCCTGGCCTCCCCTCTAATGCCCACCCATAACGCCGGCCCTGCTTTTCAGTATAGGATTATGAGAGATTTTTGTTGGTGTTGTTACATTCTGCATGGGCAGCAGCATGTCAGTCAGTCAGTCTGCCTGTCTGCCTGCCTGTCTGCCTGCCTGCCTGCCTGCCTGCCTGCCTGCCTGCCTGTCTGCCTGCCTGCCTGCCTGCCTGCCTGCCTGCCTGCCTGCCTGTCTGCCTGCCTGCCTGCTTGCCTGCCTGCCTGCCTGCCTGCATTGGAAGAGGAATCGCTGCCGGTACAAAACATGTGTTATGGTGCTTCCTGTCTAGTCATGTGACTACCTGTACGGTAGGCTATCAGCAGCAGACAGGTTGAACCCCCCCAGACTACCTGTACAGTAGGCTATCAACAACAGACTGGTTGAACCCCCCAGACTACCTGTACGGTAGGCTATCAGCAGCAGACAGGTTGAACCCCACCCCAGACTACCTGTACGGTAGGCTATCAGCAGCAGACAGGTTGAACCCCCCACCCAGACTACCTGTACGGTAGGCTATCAGCAGCAGACTGGTTGAACCCCCCAGACTACCTGTACGGTAGCCTATCAGCAGCAGACAGGTTGAACCCCCCCAGACTACCTGTACGGTAGGCTATCAGCAGCAGACAGGTTGAACCCACCCCAGACTACCTGTACGGTAGGCTATCAGCAGCAGACTGGTTGAACCCCCACCCAGACTACCTGTATGGTAGACTATCAGCAGCAGACTGGTTGAACCCACCCAGACTACCTGTACGGTAGACTATCAGCAGCAGACTGGTTGAACCCCCCAGACTACCTGTACGGTAGGCTATCAGCAGCAGACTGGTTGAACCCACCCCAGACTACCTGTACGGTAGGCTATCAGCAGCAGACTGGTTGAACCCCCTAGACAACCTGTACGGTAGGCTATCAGCAGCAGACTGGTTGAACCCCCCAGACTACCTGTACGGTAGGCTATCAGCAGCAGACTGGTTGAACCCACCCCAGACTACCTGTACGGTAGGCTATCAGCAGCAGACTGGTTGAACCCACCCCAGACTACCTGTACGGTAGACTATCAGCAGCAGACTGGTTGAACCCACCCAGACTACCTGTACGGTAGACTATCAGCAGCAGACTGGTTGAACCCCCCAGACTACCTATACGGTAGGCTATCAGCAGCAGACTGGTTGAACCCACCCCAGACTACCTGTACGGTAGGCTATCAGCAGCAGACTGGTTGAACCCACCCAGACTACCTGTACGGTAGGCTATCAGCAGCAGACTGGTTGAACCCCCCCCAGACTACCTGTACGGTAGGCTATCAGCAGCAGACAGATTGAACCCCCCAGACTACCTGTACGGTAGGCTATCAGCAGCAGACTGGTTGAACCCCCAGACTACCTGTACGGTAGGCTATCAGCAGAGACTGGTTAAACTTGGTAGGCTATCAGCAGCAGAAGTTGACCCCAGACTACCTGTACGGTAGGCTATCAGCAGCAGACTGGTTGAACCCACCCAGACTACCCCCTTCCCCCAGACTATAGCTTATCAGCCGAGGTGTGTTTGAAAAGGCCTGGGTGTGATCTAAAATCGCTTCATGACTTTAGAGTACGACTTCCTGTCATATAACCAGCCCTGGAACAGATATCTAATCTAGACGAGAGAGAGAGAGAGAGAGAGAGAGAGAGAGAGAGAGAGAGAGAGAGAGAGAGAGAGAGAGAGAGAGAGAGAGAGAGAGAGAGAGAGAGAGAGAGAGAGAGAGAGAGAGAGAGAGAGAGAGAGAGAGAGAGAGAGAGAGAGAGAGAGAGAGAGAGAGAGAGAGAGAGAGAGAGAGAGAGAGAGAGAGAGAGAGAGAGAGAGAGAGAGAGAGAGAGAGAGAGAGAGAGAGAGAGAGAGAGAGAGAGAGAGAGAGAGAGAGAGAGATCCTGCCTGTGTTCGATTACAGTAACAAAAACAAAAAAAGCGGGGATGAAAAATGAGGTAGGGAGACTGAAAAGAGACGTATCTTGGTTGTTGCTGTGTCTCTGTTAACGTGATGTAAAGTCTATTTCATGGTTCGAAGGGCCCAGCAGAGAGAGAGAGAGATGTTTTAGACTTGGAATAACCTATATTTTTCAGAGGGGAAATAGATTTGACCGGTCCTGTTGTGTTGCGGCCAGGACAGGACATCAATAACAGTGTGTGGAGGTAGGCAGCCACATGACCTCTTAGAGCACATGGCCCTGTTCTGATGCCTTTTTCTCTGGTAAGAGTGAGAGAGAGAGAGAGAGAGAGAGCGAGAGAGAGAGGGATGTTTAGCTGGTAGGAGAGAGAGAGAGAGGGATGTTTAGCTGGTAGGAGAAAGAGAGAGAGGGAGAGGGATGTTTAGCTGGTAGAGAGAGAGAGAGGGATGTTTAGCTGGGAGAGAGAGAGGGATGTTTAGCTGGTAGGAGAGAGAGAGAGTGGGCTGTTTAGCTGGTAGAGGGAGAGAGAGGGATGTTTAGCTGGTAGGAGGAAGAGAGAGAGGGATGTTTAGCTGGTAGGAGGGAGGGATGTTTAGCTGGTACGAGGGAGAGAGAGAGGGGTGTTTAGCTGGTAGGAGGGAGAGAGAGAGGGATGTTTAGCTGGTAGAGGGAGAGAGAGGGATGTTTAGCTGGTAGGAGGAAGAGAGAGAGGGATGTTTAGCTGGTAGGAGGGAGAGAGAGAGGGGTGTTTAGCTGGTAGAGAGAGAGAGAGAGGGATGTTTAGCTGGTAGAGGGAGAGAGAGAGGGATGCTTAGCTGGTAGAGAGAGAGAGAGAGAGAGAGATGTTTAGATGGTAGAAGGGAGAGAGAGAGGGATGTTTAGCTGGTAGGAGGGAGAGACAGAGAGGGATGTTTAGCTGGTAGAGGGAGAGAGAGAGGGATGTTTAGCTGGTAAAGGGAGAGAGAGGGATGTTTAGCTGGTAGAGGGAGAGAGAGGGATGTTTAGCTAGTAGGAGAGAGAGAGAGAGAGAGAGAAAAAGAGAGAGAGAGGGATGTTTAGGAGGGAGAGAGAGAGAGGGATGTTTAGCTGGTAGAGGGAGAGAGAGAGGGATGTTTAGCTGGTAGGAGGGAGAGAGAGAGATGGAAGTTTAGCTGGTAGAGAGAGAGAGTGGGATGTTTAGCTGGTAGAGAGTGAGAGAGAGAGGGATGTTTAGCTGGTAGGAGGGAGAGAGAGAGAGAGAGAGAGGGATGTTTAACTGGTAGAGGGAGAGAGAGAGGGATGTTTAGCTGGTAGAGGGAGAGAGAAAGCGGGAGGGAGGGAAGGAGTAAGAGGGAGGAAAAGGGAGAGAGATGGGGAGACAGATTTTATGTATCCCAAATGGCACCCTGTTTCACATATAGTGTACTATTTTTGACCAGGGCCGTTAGGAAATAGGTGCCATTTGGAACACATGCAGTCTGAAAAATGCCAGTTTGACTACATACTGTCCTCGTTGATATGATGTCAACATAATGTAACAGATTGGCTTGCAGAGACGGTGATATTAACATAATATAACTAATTGCTTTATCTTGGCCAGGTCGCAGTTGTAAATGAGAACTTGTTCTCAACTAGCCTACCTGGTTAAATAAATTTGCAATTAAAATTATAAAATTTAAAAAAGAAACGGTGAGAAATGCTCCAATCCTTTATTATACATGTGTTTTTACCGTCTTACATCAGTGATCACTGGGAAATGGACATATTTATTTTTCATGTCTAGAAATGTCTAGAAAAGGAGGGGAAAGGGGCGGTAGGAGAGGAGAGAGGAGAGGTCAGACAGGAGAGGAAAGGGGAGAGAGGAGAGGAGAAGTCAGACAGGAGAGGAAAGGGGAGGTAGGGTCAGGTCAGGGAGAGAGGAGAGAGGAGAGGAGAGGAGAGGAGAGGTCAGAGAGTAGAGGAAAGGGGGAGGTCGGGTCAGGGAGAGGAGAGGTCAGAGGGAGGAGCGAAAACAACCTGGTCTCAGATAATTTCGGATTATTCTGTATGTAAATTCAAGACACTCCATTGGTTATTACATGTTACGTTCAGTATGGTATTCATTAAGATGTGGATTTCCATCATTCATTTCCCGAATTGCAATTCGTACATTATGTTACAAATTTACTAAATGTACCAAGTTACGAATTTGTAAAAACGTATATGTTTTAAGAATTCAAATGTGTTGTTGATAACGTTAGCTAGGTGGCTCACGTTAGCTAGGAGAGAGAGAGGGATGTGTTCAAATCAAATGTTATTTCTCACATGCGGCGAATACAACAGGTAGACCGTGAAATGCTTACTGACAAGCCCTTAACCAACCATGCAGTTAAAAAATATATATAAAAAGAAGAATACGAAATAAAAGTAAAAAATAAATTAAGAGCAGCAGTAAAATAACAATAGCGAGACTATATACAGGGGGGTACCGGTTACAGAGTCAATGTGCAGGGGGCACCGGTTAGTTGAGGTAATATGTACATGTAGGTAAAGTTTTTAAAGTGACAGGAGTCTTATGCCTTGGTGCTAGAAGCTGTTTAGAAGCTTCTTGGACCTAGACTTGGTGCTCCGGCACCGCTTGCCGTGCGGTACCAGAGAGAACAGTCTATGACTAGGGTAGCTGGAGTCTTTGACAATTTTTAGGGCCTTCCTCTGACACCGCCTGATATAGAGGTCCTGGATGGCAGGAAGCTTGACCCCAGTGATGTACTGGGCCATACACACATCCCTCTGTAGTGCCTTGCGGTCGGAGGCAGAGCAGGTGCAATAACCGGCAGTGATGCAACCAGTCAGGATGCTCTCGATGGTGCAGCTGTACAACTTTTTGAGGATCTGAGGACCCAGGCCAAATCTTTTCAGTCTCCAGAGGGGGAAAAGGTTTTGTCATGCCCTCTTCGCGACTGTCTTGGTGTGTTTGGACCATGTTAGTTTGTTGGTGATGTGGACACCAAGGAACTTGAAGCTCTCAACCTGCTCCACTGCAGCCCCTTCGATGAGAATGGGTGCGTGCTCGGTCCTCCTTTTCCTGTAGTCCACAATCATCTCCTTTGTCTTGATCACGTTGAGGGAAGGGTTAGGGTTAAGGTTAGGATTTAGGTTAAAAGGGGTAAGGTTAGGGGAAGGGTTAGCTAACATGCTAAGTAGTTGCAAAGTAGCTATTAATGCTAAAGTTGTCTGTGACGAGATTCAAGCACACAACATTTTGGTTGCTAGACATTCACATTATACATTCCTTTATTTATTTTTTTCCTTAAGTAACCAGTCTTAATGTAACCATACCAAACGTAACATATCATAATAATCTGAGTTTACTATGTTACGTCTAGTCTATGAGACCAGGCTTAAGGAAAGGGTGAAATAGGGAAGGAGAGAGGAGAAGTTGGTGTTAGACCTATATTTGACAGAGGGATGTGGAGTCTAGTCCAGAGAGAGGGGATGAGGACATAGAGATGGGGGGGGGAAGGGGGGGGGGATTTGGAGAGAGGTAGGGTTGGGTCGGAGACCTAGTTTTGACAGGGAATTTGCTTTGGTTGATGGGGGGGGTGAGATTCCATGTGATGGGGTTGTGTGACCTGAGAGATGGAGGGAAAACAGAATAAGTGGGAAAACAATCTTGCTGCAGAAAGCCAAGGTCAACCGTAGCGTAGCAACACACACACACACACACACACAAATGTCAAACGTAACGTAGTACTGCTGTAGGCTGGAACAACGGGTCTTCCAACAGGAGCCTAGGGACAACACAACTCTTATCAACTCCAACTGATATGTATTGGCCTCGCTATGCAAATCTTTACATTTTTCTTTCAGTTACAAATCACAACCACTGACGTTTTGATTTTGTAAATAAATAAACAAATCTGCCCCCCCAAAAAAATAGCTTTGTCCTGCTCCTTCCCTGACTCTTCCTAAATGTTTGTATTTTTCACTGCTCATTTTTCCCGGATTTTGAAATCACAAACAGAAGTATTTAGAGCCTTTTTTTTTTACACGTTTCTTTCACTCCTATTCCTAACTTAACCCTCCAAGACAATGTGCTGTAGGACGTTGGTACCGAGCCAGGCTCCAAGACAATGTGCTGTAGGACGTTGTTACCCAGCCAGGCTCCAAGACAATGTGTTGTAGGACGTTGTTACCCAGCCAGGCTCCAATACAATGTGCTGTATCTCGTTGGTACCCAGCCAGTCTCCAAGACAATGTGCTGTAGGACGTTGGTACCCAGCCAGGCTCTAAGACAATGTGCTGTAGGACGTTGGTACCCAGCCAGGCTCTAAGACAATGTGCTGTAGGACGTTGGTACCCAGCCAGGCTCTAAGACAATGTGCTGTAGGACGTTGGTACCCAGCCAGGCTCTAAGACAATGTGCTGTAGGACGTTGGTACCCAGCCAGGCTCCAAGACAATGTGTTGTAGGACGTTGGTACCCAGCCAGGCTCTAAGACAATGTGCTGTAGGATGTTGGTACCCAGCCAGGCTCCAAGACAATGTGCTGTAGGACGTTGGTACCCAGCCAGGCTCCAAGACAATGTGCTGTAGGACATTGGTACCCAGCCAGGCTCCAAGACAATGTGCTGTAGGACATTGGTACCCAGCCAGGCTCTAAGACAATGTGCTGTATCTCGTTGGTACCCAGCCAGGCTCTAAGATAATGTGCTGTAGGATGTTGTTACCCAGCCAGGCTCTAAGATAATGTGCTGTAGGACGTTGCTACCCAGCCAGCCTCCAAGACAATGTGCTGTAGGACGTTGGTACCCAGCCAGGCTCTAAGACAATGTGCTGTAGGACGTTGGTACCCAGCCAGGCTCCAAGACAATGTGCTGTAGGACGTTGGTACCCAGCCAGGCTCTAAGACAATGTGCTGTAGGATGTTGGTACCCAGCCAGGCTCTAAGACAATGTGCTGTAGGACGTTGGTACCCAGCCAGGCTCCAAGACAATGTGCTGTAGGATGTTGATACCCAGCCAGGCTCCAAGACAATGTGCTGTAGGACGTTGGTACCCAGCCAGGCTCCAAGACAATGTGCTGTAGGACGTTGGTACCCAGCCAGGCTCCAAGACAATGTGCTGTAGGACGTTGGTACCCAGCCAGGTGCTAATGAGTCTCTCTCTCCTCACTGAGTAAATGACAAATGGGGGGATAATTGTGTACCTTACTTCACAATTAAATATCAATTAGGTCTAACTGAATGATAAGGAGGGTGATTTAATTTAAAAACAACAATAGTGTAATAATGAGTTTGTGTTATTTCCTGTTTATCAGCGTTGGCGCTCATGTTAATAATTTGACCGCACGCCTTGCTGGTTGATACCGTTCTCTTTTGTTATTTTACTTTGTAAAAAAAAGAAGCTTAAAAAGGACTGTTTTTATTTACTGTAACTCTATTACTTGTAACTCTAAATGTAGCCTAAAGGAAATGAAAACATGCTATGTGATGCCAGTCATCCGGCCCATCGAAAATACACCTAAACTATACCGAAACTCATTTTTACATGTTAGAGTTAGCCTGTAGACAAGATTACATTGACAATAACCTGGAGAGTCACAGTATTAGGCCGTTAAATTGTACGTGAAGAGATGGGCCCATCTTGTAATTGACAGATGCAAGGAAAAGAGCATCACTTTATTAAATCCTCCTTCGGAATCACACGCAGGTAAAACATTGTGATTTCTATATGGTATCAGAAAGAGCATATTCTGCAGTTTCTATGACCCTTACCTTTGGTCAAATAACTGTCAAAATTAAACAGGTGCAGCTGTCACGCCCTGACCTGAGAGAGACGATTTATTTCTCTATTTTGTTAGGTCAGGGTGTGGGGTGGGCAGTCTATGTGTTATATTTCTATGTTGTTTTTTTCCTTTTGATTGGCTGAGTAGGGTTCCTAATCAGAGGCAGCTGTCTATCGTTGTCTCCGATTGGGAACCATACTTAGGCAGCCCTTTTTCTCCCTCTGTCACGACTGTCTAGGACCAGTGGAGAGGTGGAATCAGGAGCAGGAGACAGAGGGCCGGAGCAACGGTGTTTTAATAATATATTGACACGCAATAGCCGTAGGGCACCAGGCGCGTGGCGAAGTCTGCCAGGGGAAAAACACCTTCCCAAAATAAGCGCACTGGAAACGAAAAAAGCGCACGGGGCGCAGCCCGGCAATAATAATCTACAATCACAATTTATAATCACAACTGTCCTGAGTGGACAATAAACAATCCCGCACGAGAACCCCAACTGAAAATACACACTAAATAACCCCCCACTAATGACAAACACAAAACAGGTGCGAGATAGACAGACAGACAAAACCAAAAGACACAGAAACAACGATCGGTGGCAGCTAATAGGCCGGCGACGACGACCGCCGAGCGCCGCCCGACCGAGGAGGGGCGCCACCTTCGTTAGATACTGTGACACCCTCCTTCTGTTGTGGGATCTTGTTTTTGTATTGCTGTTAGTAGCCTGCAAGACTTTTTGTTCATTGTGTTGTTTGTTTGTTTATATATATTTTTTTCTTCTGGTTCATCATTAAATATAAAATATGATGAACCCAACACTGCTGCGCCTTGGTCTACCCTTTTACAACAAACGTCACAGCAGCTCTATTCCCAAATTTCACTTTCATTCCTTAAATATCCGTACTGTCCGTGCTGCATTCAGCAGCTTTTGCTCTGGCTACTAAGCCGAAAAATAAGGAAACTAATAAAAAATACAATAAAAAAAATATTTTATCATCAATGGATGAATGGCCGACGTAACCCAGACAGATGCTGATAATGGTGCATGTGACTTCAATGACCTGAATGATGATGAGGAGGGTGAAGAGGATGATTTTAATTTAGAACCATTTAAAAAATATATTTCAACATTATTTATTTTATTTAACTAGACAAGTCAGTTAAGAACTAATTCTTATTTACAATGACGGTCTAGCGGGGAACAGTGGGTCAACTGCCTTGTTCAGGGGCCCAACGCTCTAACCACTAGGCTACCCTTGCGCCACAATAGTGTAATGATGATGGAGAATTGTGGGTAGTCTATGTTATTATGAAAGACTGGAAACGGTATATGCAGTGAATTCGGAAAGTATTCATACCACTTGATTTTTCAAAATGTTGTTACTTTATATCCTTGTTCTGAAATGTATTAAATTAAATGTTTTCCTCATCAATCTACACACAATACCGTATAATGGGAAAGCAAAAACAGGTTTTTTCGAATTTTTAGCAAAGATATAATTACATATATTATAAAAATACCTTATTTACATAAGTATTCAGACCCTGTGCTATGAGACTTGAAATTGAGCTCAGGTGCAACCTGTTTCTATTGATCGTCCACCTGTGGTAAATTCAATTGATTGGACATTATTTGGAAAGGCACACACCTGTCTATATAAGGTCCCACAGTTGACAGAGCATGTCAGAAATCCAAGCCATGAGGTCGAAGGAATTGTCCGTAGAGCTCCAAGACAGGATTGTGTTGAGGCACAGATCTGGGGGAGAGTACCAAAAACAGTCTGCAGCATGGAAGGTCCCCAAGAACACAGTGGCCTCCATCATTCTTAAATGGAAGAAGTTTGGAACCACCAAGACTCGTCCTAGAGCTGGCCGCCTGGCCAAACTGAGCAATCGTGGGAGAAGGGCCTTGGTCTGGGAGGTAACCAAGAACCCGTTGGTCACTCTGACAGAGCTCCGGAGTTACTCTGTGGAGATGGGAGAACCTTCCAGAAGGACAACCATCTCTGCAGCACTTCACCAAACAGGCCTTTATAGTAGAGTGGCCAGACAGAAGCCACTGCTCAGTAAAAGGCACATGACAGCCAGCTTGGAGTTTGCCTAAAGACACTTAGACTCTCAGACCATGAGAAACAAGATTGTCTGGTCTGATGAAGGCCAAGTATCACGTCTGGAGGAAAGCTGGCACCATCCCTACGGTGAAGCATGTTGGTGGCAGCATCATGCTGTGGGGATGTTTTTCAGCGGCAGGGACTGGTAGACTGATCAGAATGAGAGAAAGATGAACGTAGCAAAGTACAGAGAGATCCTTGATGAAAACCTGCTCCAGAGTGCTCAGGACCTCAGACTGGGGCAAAGGTTCACCTTCCAACAGGACAACGACCCTAAGCACACAGCCAAGACAATGCAGGATTGGCTTTGGGACAAGTCTCTGAATGTCCTTGAGTGGCCCAGCCAGAGACCAGACTTGAACCCGATCTAACATCTCTGTAGGAGACCTGAAAATAACTGTGCAGCGATGCTCCCCATCCAACCTGACAGCGCTTGAGAGGATCTACAGAGAAGAATGGGAGAAACTCCCCAAATACAGGTGTGCCAACCTTGTAGCGTCCAACCCAAGAAGACTCAAGGCTGTAATCACTGCCAACGGTGCTTCAACAAAGTACTAAGTACAGGGTCTGATTACTTATGTATATGTGATATTTCCTTTATTTTTCATGAATTAGCAAAAAATGTCTAAACTTGTTTTTCTTTTGTCACTATAAGGCATTGTGTGTAGATTTGAGAGAAAACAAAAATATTTCATCCAATTTAGAAGAAGGATTTAACGGGAAGGGGTCTGAATACTTTCCGAATGCAATGTAATTTCTCCTTGGAGAGTAAAAATCAGACACTGAGTAAAAGATACAATGTGTGTAATTCACAATGGCAAGCCCAACCAAACGATTGGATGCACTGACAGCACTGCACATGCTGCAGAATTTAGATGATGTGGAGTCGGACGGAGGATGGGAGATCAACGCTGCTGATGAAGACTCTTCATTTGATTCTGGTGTTGACTTAGAGTCTCCGCCTCCGATGTCTGAGCCTTGCCGCAGAAAAAAACAGAACAGTCTGGGAGGGATGGCACGGTGAGACAGGAGTCTGGGAGGGTGAGACAGGAGTCTAGGAGGGTGAGACAGGAGTCTAGGAGGGATGGCACGGTGAGACAGGAGTCTGGGAGGGTGAGACAGGAGTCTGGGAGGGATGGCACGGTGAGACAGGAGTCTGGGAGGGATGGCACGGTGAGACAGGAGTCTAGGAGGGATGGCACGGTGAGACAGGAGTCTGGGAGGGATGGCACGGTGAGACAGGAGTCTGGGAGGGATGGCACGGTGAGACAGGAGTCTGGGAGGGATGGCACGGTGAGACAGGAGTCTGGGAGGGATGGCACGGTGAGACAGGAGTCTGGGAGGGATGGCACGGTGAGACAGGAGTCTAGGGGGGATGGCACGGTGAGACAGGAGTCTGGGAGGGATGGCACGGTGAGACAGGAGTCTGGGAGGGATGGCACGGTGAGACAGGAGTCTGGGAGGGATGGCACGGTGAGACAGGAGTCTAGGAGGGATGGCACGGTGAGACAGGAGTCTGGGAGGGATGGCACGGTGAGACAGGAGTCTGGGAGGGATGGAACGGTGAGACAGGAGTCTGGGAGGGTGAGACAGGAGTCTGGGAGGGATGGCACGGTGAGACAGGAGTCTAGGGGGGATGGCACGGTGAGACAGGAGTCTGGGAGGGATGGCACGGTGAGACAGGAGTCTGGGAGGGATGGCACGGTGAGACAGGAGTCTGGGAGGGATGGCACGGTGAGACAGGAGTCTGGGAGGGTGAGACAGGAGTCTGGGAGGGATGGCACGGTGAGACAGGAGTCTGGGAGGGTGAGACAGGAGTCTGGGAGGGATGGCACGGTGAGACAGGAGTCTGGGAGGGATGGCACGGTGAGACAGGAGTCTGGGAGGGATGGCACGGTGAGACAGGAGTCTAGGAGGGATGGCACGGTGAGACAGGAGTCTGGGAGGGATGGCACGGTGAGACAGGAGTCTGGGAGGGTGAGACAGGAGTCTAGGAGGGTGAGACAGGAGTCTGGGAGGGATGGCACGGTGAGACAGGAGTCTGGGAGGGTGAGACAGGAGTCTGGGAGGGATGGCACGGTGAGACAGGAGTCTAGGGGGGATGGCACGGTGAGACAGGAGTCTGGGAGGGATGGCACGGTGAGACAGGAGTCTGGGAGGGATGGCACGGTGAGACAGGAGTCTGGGAGGGATGGCACGGTGAGACAGGAGTCTGGGAGGGATGGCACGGTGAGACAGGAGTCTGGGAGGGTGAGACAGGAGTCTAGGAGGGATGGCACGGTGAGACAGGAGTCTAGGAGGGTGAGACAGGAGTCTGGGAGGGATGGCACGGTGAGACAGGAGTCTGGGAGGGTGAGACAGGAGTCTGGGAGGGATGGCACGGTGAGACAGGAGTCTGGGAGGGTGAGACAGGAGTCTGGGAGGGTGAGACAGGAGTCTGGGAGGGATGGCACGGTGAGACAGGAGTCTGGGAGGGTGAGACAGGAGTCTGGGAGGGTGAGACAGGAGTCTGGGAGGGATGGCACAGTGAGACAGGAGTCTGGGAGGGTGAGACAGGAGTCTGGGAGGGATGGCACGGTGAGACAGGAGTCTGGGAGGGTGAGACAGGAGTCTGGGAGGGATGGCACGGTGAGACAGGAGTCTGGGAGGGTGAGACAGGAGTCTGGGAGGGATGGCACGGTGAGACAGGAGTCTGGGAGGGTGAGACAGGAGTCTGGGAGGGTGAGACAGGAGTCTGGGAGGGATGGCACAGTGAGACAGGAGTCTGGGAGGGTGAGACAGGAGTCTGGGAGGGATGGCACGGTGAGACAGGAGTCTGGGAGGGTGAGACAGGAGTCTGGGAGGGTGAGACAGGAGTCTGGGAGGGATGGCACGGTGAGACAGGAGTCTGGGAGGGATGGCACGGTGAGACAGGAGTCTGGGAGGGTGAGACAGGAGTCTGGGAGGGATGGCACGGCGAGACAGGAGTCTGGGAGGGATGGCACGGTGAGACAGGAGTCTAGGAGGGATGGCACGGTGAGACAGGAGTCTAGGAGGGTGAGACAGGAGTCTGGGAGGCATGGCACGGTGAGACAGGAGTCTGGGAGGGATGGCACGGTGAGACAGGAGTCTGGGAGGGATGGCACGGTGAGACAGGAGTCTAGGAGGGTGAGACAGGAGTCTAGGAGGGTGAGACAGGAGTCTGGGAGGGTGAGACAGGAGTCTGGGAGGGATGGCACGGTGAGACAGGAGTCTGGGAGGGATGGCACGGTGAGACAGGAGTCTAGGAGGGATGGCACGGTGAGACAGGAGTCTGGGAGGGATGGCACGGTGAGACAGGAGTCTAGGAGGGATGGCACAGTGAGACAGGAGTCTGGGAGGGTGAGACAGGAGTCTGGGAGGGATGGCACAGTTTAGGTAGAAGTTTGTGATGAGTTTGTGGAATGCAGATGTTGCAGCACATCAGAGACTGCACTGTAGCTGATGCACACAGAAAAGGAAACAATATGTGGGACATGTCTATGGATGAACTCAAAGCATCTATTGCTCTCTTGTATGTCCGCGGGGCATAAAGCAGAAAGAGCATGGAGTCATTTTGGTCTGATAAGTATGGGGAGGACTTTTTCAGAGAGACCGTGCCACGCAACCGTTTCAGAGAGACCGTGCCACGCAACCGTTTCAGAGAGACCGTGCCACGCAACCGTTTCAGAGAGACCGTGCCACGCAACCGTTTCAGAGAGACCGTGCCACGCAACCGTTTCAGAGAGACGATGCCACGCAACCGTTTCAGAGAGACCGTGCCACGCAACCGTTTCAGAGAGACCGTGCCACGCAACCGTTTCAGAGAGACGATGCCACGCAACCGTTTCAGAGAGACCGTGCCACGCAACCGTTTCAGAGAGACGATGCCACGCAACCGTTTCAGAGAGACCGTGCCACGCAACCACTTCAGAGAGACCGTGCCACGCAACCGTTTCAGAGAGACCGTGCCACGCAACCGTTTCAGAGAGACCGTGCCACGCAACCGTTTCAGAGAGACCGTGCCACGCAACCGTTTCAGAGAGACCGTGCCACGCAACCGTTTCAGAGAGACCGTGCCACGCAACCGCTTCAGAGAGACCGTGCCACGCAACCGTTTCAGAGAGACCGTGCCACGCAACCGTTTCAGAGAGACCGTGCCACGCAACCGTTTCAGAGAGACCGTGCCACGCAACCGTTTCAGAGAGACCGTGCCACGCAACCGTTTCAGAGAGACCGTGCCACGCAACCGCTTCAGAGAGACCGTGCCACGCAACCGTTTCAGAGACCGTGCCACGCAACCGTTTCAGAGAGACCGTGCCACGCAACCGCTTCAGAGAGACCGTGCCACGCAACCGTTTCAGAGAGACCGTGCCACGCAACCGTTTCAGAGAGACCGTGCCACGCAACCGCTTCAGAGAGACCGTGCCACGCAACCGTTTCAGAGACCGTGCCACGCAACCGTTTCAGAGAGACCGTGCCACGCAACCGCTTCAGAGAGACCGTGCCACGCAACCGCTTCAGAGAGACCGTGCCACGCAACCGTTTCAGAGACCGTGCCCATGAAACAAGGCCACAAGGCCCATGAAAACTGTGTGCAGTGCAACCCATTTGTTTGCGGGGCTTGTTCATACAAAGCCCCGAAGCTGTGTGCTGACTGTGGACCCCAAGCATAAAGAGAAGACTAGATTTGATTAATGTGTAAATGCATGGGTATAAGGGCACAATAGCTTCCCGTACAATCAACAAATGACTGTTTTTATATGTTGTCATGTACTGTATATATTTACACAAATATTTCTTCATGCAATTAATCCTTTAGAGTTTTTCATGCACTGGTGTTTTTGTTCAGGAATACAGGAAATAATTTAGCCTGTGACCTGGCTGCTTGTAGTCGTATTCTCTCTTTGGGTTCTACTCTGTCAAAAGAACCTCTAACTGGACTTTATTCATTACTAGTAATACTCTATTATACTTCAATCTATATTCATTACTAGTAATACTCTATTAGAGTTCAATCTTTATTCATTACTATAACTCTATTAGAGTTCAATCTTTATTCATTACTAGTAATACTCTATTATAGTTCAATCTTTATTCATTACTAGTAATACTCTATTAGAGTTCAATCTTTATTCATTACTAGTAATACTCTATTATAGTTCAATCTTTATTCATTACTAGTAATACTCTATTATAGTTCAATCTTTATTCATTACTAGTAATACTCTATTATACTTCAATCTATATTCATTACTAGTAATACTCTATTATAGTTCAATCTTTATTCATTACTAGTAATACTCTATTAGAGTTCAATCTTTATTCATTACTAGTAATACTCTATTATAGTTCAATCTTTATTCATTACTAGTAATACTCTATTAGAGTTCAATCTTTATTCATTACTAGTAATACTCTATTATAGTTCAATCTTTATTCATTACTAGTAATACTCTATTATAGTTCAATCTTTATTCATTACTAGTAATACTCTATTATAGTTCAATCTTTATTCATTACTAGTAATACTCTATTATAGTTCAATCTTTATTCATTACTAGTAATACTCTATTAGAGTTCAATCTTTATTCATTACTAGTAATACTCTATTAGAGTTCAATCTTTATTCATTACTAGTAATACTCTATTATAGTTCAATCTTTATTCATTACTAGTAATACTCTGTTAGAGTTCAATCTTTATTCATTACTAGTAATACTCCATTAGAGTTCAATCTTTATTCATTACTAGTATTACTCTATTATAGTTCAATCTTTATTCATTACTAGTAATACTCTATTATAGTTCAATCTTTATTCATTACTAGTAATACTCTATTATAGTTCAATCTTTATTCATTACTAGTAATACTCTATTATAGTTCAATCTTTATTCATTACTAGTAATACTCTATTAGAGTTCAATCTTTATTCATTACTAGTAATACTCTATTAGAGTTCAATCTTTATTCATTACTAGTAAACTCTATTAGAGTTCAATCTTTATTCATTACTAGTAATACTCTATTATAGTTCAATCTTTATTCATTACTAGTAATACTCTATTAGAGTTCAATCTTTATTCATTACTATAACTCTATTAGAGTTCAATCTTTATTCATTACTAGTAATACTCTATTATAGTTCAATCTTTATTCATTACTAGTAATACTCTATTAGAGTTCAATCTTTATTCATTACTAGTAATACTCTATTATACTTCAATCTATATTCATTACTAGTAATACTCTATTATAGTTCAATCTTTATTCATTACTAGTAATACTCTATTAGAGTTCAATCTTTATTCATTACTAGTAATACTCTATTATAGTTCAATCTTTATTCATTACTAGTAATACTCTATTAGAGTTCAATCTTTATTCATTACTAGTAATACTCTATTAGAGTTCAATCTTTATTCATTACTAGTAATACTCTATTATAGTTCAATCTTTATTCATTACTAGTAATACTCTATTAGAGTTCAATCTTTATTCATTACTAGTAATACTCTATTATAGTTCAATCTTTATTCATTACTAGTAATACTCTATTATAGTTCAATCTTTATTCATTACTAGTAATACTCTATTAGAGTTCAATCTTTATTCATTACTAGTAATACTCTATTATAGTTCAATCTTTATTCATTACTAGTAATACTCTATTAGAGTTCAATCTTTATTCATTACTAGTAATACTCTATTATAGTTCAATCTTTATTCATTACTAGTAATACTCTATTATAGTTCAATCTTTATTCATTACTAGTAATACTCTATTATAGTTCAATCTTTATTCATTACTAGTAATATGGTTTATAGTATGGTGTATAGTATGGTGTATAGTATGGTTTATAGTATGGTGTATAGTATGGTTTATAGTATGGTGTATAGTATGGTGTATAGTATGGTTTATAGTATGGTGTATAGTATGGTGTATAGTATGGTTTATAGTATAGTATGGTTTATAGTATGGTGTATAGTATAGTGTATAGTATGGTTTATAGTATGGTTTATAGTATGGTGTATAGTATAGTGTATAGTATGGTTTATAGTATGGTGTATAGTATGGTGTATAGTATGGTTTATAGTATAGTATGGTTTATAGTATGGTGTATAGTATGGTGTATAGTATGGTGTATAGTATGGTTTATAGTATAGTATGGTTTATAGTATGGTGTATAGTATGGTGTATAGTATGGTGTATAGTATAGTATGGTTTATAGTATGGTGTATAGTATGGTGTATAGTATAGTATGGTTTATAGTATGGTGTATAGTATGGTGTATAGTATAGTATGGTTTATAGTATGGTGTATAGTATGGTTTATAGTATGGTGTATAGTATGGTGTATAGTATGGTGTATAGTATAGTATGGTTTATAGTATAGTATGGTTTATAGTATGGTGTATAGTATGGTTTATAGTATGGTGTATAGTATGGTTTATAGTATGGTGTATAGTATGGTGTATAGTATAGTATGGTGTATAGTATGGTGTATAGTATAGTATGGTTTATAGTATGGTTTATAGTATGGTTTATAGTATGGTTTATAGTATGGTGTATAGTATGGTTTATAGTATGGTGTATAGTATGGTGTATAGTATAGTGTATAGTATAGTGTATAGTATAGTATGGTGTATAGTATGGTGTATAGTATAGTATAGTATGGTGTATAGTATGGTGTATAGTATAGTATGGTGTATAGTATAGTGAATAGTATGGTGTATAGTATAGTATAGTGTATAGTATAGTATGGTGTATAGTATAGTATGGTTTATAGTATAGTATGGTGTATAGTATAGTGTATAGTATGGTGAATAGTATAGTGTATAGTATAGTGTATAGTATAGTATGGTGTATAGTATAGTGTATAGTATAGTATAGTATAGTGTATAGTATAGTATTGTGTATAGTATAGTGTATAGTATGGTGTATAGTATAGTATGGTGTATAGTATGGTGTATAGTATGGTGTATAGTATGGTGTATAGTATAGTATGGTGTATAGTATAGTATGGTGTATAGTATAGTATGGTGTATAGTATAGTGTATAGTATGGTGTATAGTATAGTATGGTGTATAGTATAGTGTATAGTATAGTGTATAGTATAGTATGGTGTATAGTATGGTGTATAGTATAGTATGGTTTATAGTATAGTATGGTGTATAGTATAGTGTATAGTATGGTGTATAGTGTATAGTATGGTGTATAGTATAGTGTATAGTATAGTGTATAGTATAGTGTATAGTATAGTATGGTGTATAGTATAGTATGGTGTATAGTATAGTATGGTGTATAGTATAGTGTATAGTATGGTGTATAGTGTATAGTATGGTGTATAGTATAGTGTATAGTATAGTGTATAGTATAGTATGGTGTATAGTATGGTGTATAGTATAGTATGGTGTATAGTATAGTATGGTGTATAGTATAGTGTATAGTATAGTGTATAGTATAGTATGGTGTATAGTATGGTGTATAGTATAGTATGGTGTATAGTATGGTGTATAGTATAGTATGGTGTATAGTATAGTATGGTGTATAGTATAGTGTATAGTATAGTGTATAGTATGGTGTATAGTATAGTATGGTGTATAGTATAGTGAATAGTATGGTGTATAGTATAGTGTATAGTATAGTGTATAGTATAGTGTATAGTATAGTATGGTGTATAGTATAGTATGGTGTATAGTATAGTGTATAGTATAGTGTATAGTATAGTATGGTGTATAGTATAGTGAATAGTATGGTGTATAGTATAGTATGGTGTATAGTATAGTGTATAGTATAGTGTATAGTATAGTATGGTGTATAGTATGGTGTATAGTATAGTATGGTTTATAGTATGGTGTATAGTATGGTTTATAGTATAGTGTATAGTATAGTGTATAGTATAGTATGGTGTATAGTATAGTATGGTGTATAGTATAGTGAATAGTATGGTGTATAGTATAGTATGGTTTATAGTATAGTATGGTGTATAGTGTATAGTGTATAGTATGGTTTATAGTATAGTGTATAGTATAGTATGGTGTATAGTATGGTGTATAGTATAGTATGATTTATAGTATGGTGTATAGTATGGTGTATAGTATAGTATAGTGTATAGTATAGTGTATAGTATGGTGTATAGTATGGTGTATAGTATGGTGTATAGTATGGTGTATAGTATAGTATGGTTTATAGTATGGTGTATAGTATGGTGTGGTATGGTGTATAGTATGGTATAGTATGGTGTATAGTATGATGTATAGTATAGGATGGTATGGTGTATAATATACAGTGAGGGATACAAGTATTTGATCCCCTGCTGATTTTGTATGTTTGCCCACTGACAAAGAAATTATCAGTCTATCATTTTAATGGTAGATTTATTTGAACAGTGAGAGACAGAATAACAACAAAAAAATCCAGAAAAACGCATGTTAAAAATGTTATAAATTGATTTGCATTTTAATGAGGGAAATAAGTATTTGACCCCCTCTCAATCAGAAAGATTTCTGGCTCCCAGGTGTCTTTTATACAGGTAATGAGCTGAGATTAGGAGCACACTCTTAAAGGGAGTGCTCCTAATCTCAGCTTGATACCTGTATAAAAGACACCTGTCCACAGAAGCAATCAATCAATCAGATTCCAAACTCTCCACCATGGCCAAGACCAAAGAGCTCTCCAAGCATGACAGGGACAAGATTGTAGACCTACACAAGGCTGGAATGTGCTACAAGACCATCGCCAAGCAGTTTGGTGAGAAGGTGACAACAGCTGGTGCGATTATTCGCAAATGGAAGAATCACAAAAGAACTGTCAATCTCCCTCGGCCTGGGGCTCCATGCAAGATCTCACCTCGTGGAGTTGCAATGATCATGAGAACGGTGAGGAATCAGCCCAGAACTACACAGGAGGATCTTGTCAATGATCTCAAGGCAGCTGGGACCATAGTCACCAAGAAAACAATTGGTAACACACCACGCCGTGAAGGACCGAAATACTGCAGGTCCCCCTGCTCAAGAAAGCACATATACATGTCCGTCTGAAGTTTGCCAATGAACATCTGAATGATTCAGAGGACAACTGGGTGAAAGTGTTGTGGTCAGATGAGACCAAAATGGAGCTCTTTGGCATCAACTCAACTGGCCATGTTTGGAGGAGGAGAAATGGTGCATATAACCCCAAGAACACCATCCCCACCGTCAAACGTGGAGGTGGAAACATTATGCTTTGGGGGTGTTTTTCTGCTAAGGGGACAGGACAACTTCACCGAATCAAAGGGACAATGGACGGGGCCATGTACCGTCAAATCTTGGGTGAGAACCTCCTTCCCTCAGCTAGGGCATTGAAAATGGGTCGTGGATGGGTATTCCAGCATGACAATGACCCAAAACACACGGCCAAAGCAACAAATGAGTGGCTCAAGAAGAAGCACATTAAGGTCCTGGAGTGGCCTAGCCAGTCTCCAGACCTTAATCCCATAGAAAATCTATGGAGGGAGTTGAAGGTTCGAGTTGCCAAACGTCAGCCTCGAAACCTTAATGACTTGGAGAAGATCTGCAAAGAGGAGTGGGACAAAATCCCTCCTGAGATGTGTGCAAACCTGGTGGCCAACTACAAGAAATGTCTGACCTCTGTGATTGCCAACAAGGGTTTTGCCACCAAGTACTAAGTCATGTTTTGTAGAGGGGTCAAATACTTATTTCCCTCATTAAAATGCAAATCATTTTATAAAATTTGTGACATGCGTTTTTCTGGATTTTTTTGTTGTTATTCTCTCTCACTGTTCAAATAAACCTACCATTAAAATTATAAACTGATCATATTTTTGTCAGTGGGCAAACGTACAAAATCAGCAGGGGATCAAATACTTTTTTCCCTCACTGTAGTATGGTGTATGATATGGTATAGTGTTGTATAGTTTACAGTGTGAATCGGTGTATAGTACTCTCTTACTGTGTAAACTAACTTCAATGCCATACAACTCTCTTTCTGTGGCCTCCAACTGCTCTTAAATGCAAGTAAAACTAAATGCATCCTCTTCAACCAATCGCTGCCTGCACCTGCCCGCCTGTCCAGCATCACTACTCAGGACGGTTCTGACTTAGAATATGTGGACAACTACAAATGCCTACGTGTCTGGTTAGACTGTAAACTCTCCTTCCAGACTCACATTAAGCATCTCCAATCCAAAATCAAATCTAGAATCGGATTCCTATTTCGCAACAAAGCCTCCTTCACTCATGTTGCCCAGAGTATCCTGCCTTGGCAAATTGTGCTGTTAAGACATTGATGCCCTTTGCAACCACGTACCTATGTGAGAGTGGATTCTCGGCCCTCACTAGCATGAAAACTAAATACAGGCACAGACTGTGTGTGGAATATGATTTAAGACTGAGACTCTCTCCAATACAACCCAACATTGCAGAGTTATGTGCATCCTTTCAAGCACACCCTTCTCATTAACCTGTGCTGAGTTATTCACCATTTTTTGATGAACAAATAAGGTTTTATATGTAAGATGGTTAATAAAGAGCAAAAATGATTTACTATTATTATATTATTATTTGTGACCTGGTCCTATAAGAGCTCTTTGTCACTTCCCATGAGCCGGGTTGTGACAAAAACTCACACTCATTCTTATGTTTAATAAATGTATTGTATAGTGTGTGTGTGGCAGGCGCTGACCCTGGTGCTAGAGGGGGTACAGCTGGAGGTTGAATGTTTGAAGGGGTATGGGACTATAAAAAGTTTGAAGAACCACTGCTCTGATATATAAGAAAGCTCAGGAAATATTTATGTTCACATATTTTCCCTCTTTATTTGTTGTCACAAAACTAAATCCATTCATTTTTTTTAAAACTTGTACCTTTTAATCAGACAAGTTCCATGACACTTTGTAGAGCAAAAAAAAAACAGCATCGTGTTCACGAGAGTTTCCTATTTCCATAGAGTGGTTATTATTATTTAGTAGGCCAAACCGTTTTCGTGAGAAGATCGATTTCCGGGATGTCTCCTGGTCTGATACACAATGCTGTAGCTTTGCCACATTTGTCACGGCCGTCGTAGTGATTGGACCAAAAATGCAGCGGGTATGTGAATGTTCATCTTAACTTTATTTGAACGTTACACAAAACAAGAAAATGAACAAACGACAGCTAGACAGTTTCAAATACAAAAACAACTTCCCACAAAAGAAAGAAATACACAACATAGAAAGAACATAGAAATACAAAACATAGAACAATACCCAAAAACCCCGACAACACAAAACAAACACACCCCTGTCACGTCCTGACCAAAACAGAACGTGAAAACATTCCACCTCAGATTGAGTCGCAGCCCATGCCAAAAACAACAAACAAATATATTTTTTATGCTCAAACTGCAAAAACATTGTCAAAAAAAACATTTAGCAATTCTACGTTTTGGGGAACCACATTCTATGTCACTAAATATATTACAATTAGCTTAATTTAGCAAACTCGCTATTCTCGCAAGCTAGCAATGATGGAATGCTGGTGGTGGTCAGTGGTGTAAAGAACTTAAGCAAAAATACTTTAAAGTACTACTTAAGTATTTTTTGGGGGGTTTCTGTACTTTACTTTACTAATTATACTTTTACCTCACCATATTACTAAAGAAAAAATTTACTTTTTACTCCTTACACAAGTACTCGTTACATTTTGAATGGAAAATGGTCCAATTCACACACTTATCAAGAGAACATCCCTGGTCATCCCTACTGCCTCTGATCTGGAGGACTCACTAAACAGAGAACATCCCTGGTCATTACTGCCTCTGATCTGGCGGACTCACTAAACAGAGAACATCCCTGGTCATTACTGCCTCTGATCTGGCGGACTCACTAAACAGAGAACATCACTGGCATCCCTACTGCCTCTGATCTGGAGGACTCACTAAACAGAGAACATCCCTGGTCCTCCCTACTGCCTCTGATCTGGAGGACTCACTAAACAGAGAACATCCCTGGTCATCCCTACTGCCTCTGATCTGGAGGACTCACTAAACAGAGAACATCCCTGGTCATCCCTAATGCCTCTGATCTGGAGGACCTACTAAACAGAGAACATCCCTGGTCATCCCTACTGCCTCTGATCTGGAGGACTCACTAAACAGAGAACATCCCTGGTCATCCCTACTGCCTCTGATCTGGAGGACTCACTAAACAGAGAACATCCCTGGTCATCCCTACTGCCTCTGATCTGGCGGATTCACTAAACACACATGCTTAGTTTGTAAATGATGTCTGAGTGTTCGAGCGTGCCCCTGGCTATCTGCTAAAATGTATACATTTTTTAAATTGTACCATCTGGTTTGCTTTATTTAAGGCATTACAAATGTTTTTTTTTTTGCTTTTACTTTTTACTTTTGATACTTAAGTATATTTAAAACCAAATACTTTTAGACTTTTACTCAAATAGGATTTTACTGGCTGACTTTCACTTTTATTTGAGTCATTTTATATAAAGGTATCTTTACTTTTACTCAAGTATGGGTACTTTTTCCGCTGCTGGTGGTGATTCCAAGCTCCAATTGTCATTTAGATTTTGGCACCAGAGGTTTGGCAGCGTAGGAACTAAGACATGCTGGAAATCTGGTTGAAAAAGGGGATTTAGCTATCTGAGGTGAGTAAATAAGTTGGCACATTTTACCTCCCTTGGTGATTACACCAAAAAGTTTTTAGCTAGCCATTGACTTAGCTTAATCTAAAGCTAGCTAACATTAGCTAGCGTTGTTGCTAAAACCGCACGTTTATGGGGAATTTAGGCCTACGTGTTCTATTTAGCGAACATTTTCTCATATCTCGAGAGTGATAATATTAGCAAGGAGTTAGCTAGATAGATAGATAAATGTCAATATTTTGCTATGTAAACACGTTAATTGCAAACTATTGATATCGGGTTTATACACTAATTGTCAGGAAGTGATGACAGACCAGCACTTCAGCTCTGAACGACCATCTCCAGAAAGACTACATACATCTACCTAGGGTAAGTGACAAATATGATTGTTTTGATTTCATGTTAGAATAGGTATGACATTGACACTGGGGGCAGCAGCCTTCTGTTTAACCCAGAGACAAGAGACTTTAACAATATCAGTTTATATTATCTATGACCTGACGTGGCCCTGCACTATGTGCCTTGTAAAATAATTTTTACAACCCTCAGTCAGTACTGTTCACATCTGCCTCGCAAGCCACTCGGGATGAAATGCACACACACGTGCACACACACACACGTGCACACGTGCACACACACACACACGTGCACACACACACGTGCACACACACACGTGCACACACACCAGGCCTCAGAACTCTAGTGATCTGAATGAATGCTTGGCTGTAGCTCAGTATCTAGGTTAGCTAGTGTCTGGTCTGTAGAACAGAGGTGTGAGGTTTTCATGCAGACTGAATGGGACATCACTAGCCATATTATCCATCTGGTTAGGACTGGTCCTGATGTTGGCTGGATGGTTAGGACTGGTCCTGATGTTGGCTGGATGGTTAGGACTGGTCCTGTTGTTGGATGGTTAGGACTGGTCCTGTTGTTGGATGGTTAGGACTGGTCCTGTTGTTGGATGGTTAGGACTGGTCCTGTTGTTGTTGGATGGTTAGGACTGGTCCTGTTGTTGGATGGTTAGGACTGGTCCTGTTGTTGGATGGTTAGGACTGGTCCTGTTGTTGGCTGGATGGTTAGGACTGGTCCTGTTGTTGGATGGATGGTTAGGACTGGTCCTGTTGTTGGATGGTTAGGACTGGTCCTGTTGTTGGATGGATGGTTAGGACTGGTCCTGTTGTTGGATGGATGGTTAGGACTGGTCCAGTGTTGTTGGATGGTTAGGACTGGTCCTGTTGTTGTTGGATGGTTAGGACTGGTCCTGTTGTTGTTGGATGGTTAGGACTGGTCCTGTTGTGATGGATGGTTAGGACTGGTCCTGTTTGGTTGGATGGTTAGGACTGGTCCTGTTGTTGGATGGATGGTTAGGACTGGTCCTGTTGTTGGATGGATGGTTAGGACTGGTCCTGTTGTTGGATGGTTAGGACTGGTCCTGTTGTTGTTGGATGGTTAGGACTGGTCCTGTTGTTGTTGGATGGTTAGGACTGGTCCTGTTGCTGGATGGATGGTTAGGACTGGTCCTGTTGTTGGTTGGATGGTTAGGACTGGTCCTGTTGTTGTTGGATGGTTAGGACTGGTCCTGTTGTTGGATGGTTAGGACTGGTCCTGTTGTTGTTGGATGGTTAGGACTGGTCCTGTTGTTGTTGGATGGTTAGGACTGGTCCTGTTGTTGGATGGTTAGGACTGGTCCTGTTGTTGGATGGTTAGGACTGGTCCTGTTGTTGGATGGTTAGGACTGGTCCTGTTGTTGGATGGTTAGGACTGGTCCTGTTGTTGTTGGATGGTTAGGACTGGTCCTGTTGTTGTTGGATGGTTAGGACTGGTCCTGTTGTTGTTGGATGGTTAGGACTGGTCCTGTTGTTGGATGGTTAGGACTGGTCCTGTTGTTGGATGGTTAGGACTGGTCCTGTTGTTGGTGGATGGTTAGGACTGGTCCTGTTGTTGGATGGTTAGGACTGGTCCTGTTGTTGGATGGTTAGGACTGGTCCTGTTGTTGGATGGTTAGGACTGGTCCTGTTGTTGTTGGATGGTTAGGACTGGTCCTGTTGTTGGATGGATGGTTAGGACTGGTCCTGTTGTTGGATGGATGGTTAGGACTGGTCCTGTTGTTGGATGGTTAGGACTGGTCCTGTTGTTGTTGGATGGTTAGGACTGGTCCTGTTGTTGGATGGATGGTTAGGACTGGTCCTGTTGTTGGATGGTTAGGACTGGTCCTGTTGTTGGATGGTTAGGACTGGTCCTGTTGTTGGATGGTTAGGACTGGTCCTGTTGTTGTTGGATGGTTAGGACTGGTCCTGTTGTTGGATGGTTAGGACTGGTCCTGTTGTTGGATGGTTAGGACTGGTCCTGTTGTTGGATGGTTAGGACTGGTCCTGTTGTTGGATGGATGGTTAGGACTGGTCCTGTTGTTGGATGGATGGTTAGGACTGGTCCTGTTGTTGGATGGTTAGGACTGGTCCTGTTGTTGTTGGATGGTTAGGACTGGTCCTGTTGTTGGATGGTTAGGACTGGTCCTGTTGTTGGATGGTTAGGACTGGTCCTGTTGTTGGATGGTTAGGACTGGTCCTGTTGTTGGATGGTTAGGACTGGTCCTGTTGTTGGATGGTTAGGACTGGTCCTGTTGTTGGATGGTTAGGACTGGTCCTGTTGTTGGATGGTTAGGACTGGTCCTGTTGTTGTTGGATGGTTAGGACTGGTCCTGTTGTTGTTGGATGGTTAGGACTGGTCCTGTTGCTGTGGATGGTTAGGACTGGTCCTGTTGTTGGTTGGATGGTTAGGACTGGTCCTGTTGTTTGGATGGTTAGGACTGGTCCTGTTGTTGGATGGTTAGGACTGGTCCTGTTGTTGGATGGTTAGGACTGGTCCTGTTGTTGGATGGTTAGGACTGGTCCTGTTGTTGTTGGATGGTTAGGACTGGTCCTGTTGTTGTTGGATGGTTAGGACTGGTCCTGTTGTTGGATGGTTAGGACTGGTCCTGTTGTTGGATGGTTAGGACTGGTCCTGTTGTTGGCTGGATGGTTAGGACTGGTCCTGTTGTTGGATGGTTAGGACTGGTCCTGTTGTTGGATGGTTAGGACTGGTCCTGTTGTTGTTGGATGGTTAGGACTGGTCCTGTTGTTGGATGGATGGTTAGGACTGGTCCTGTTGTTGGCTGGATGGTTAGGACTGGTCCTGTTGTTGGATGGATGGTTAGGACTGGTCCTGTTGTTGGATGGTTAGGACTGGTCCTGTTGTTGTTGGATGGTTAGGACTGGTCCTGTTGTTGGATGGATGGTTAGGACTGGTCCTGTTGTTGGATGGTTAGGACTGGTCCTGTTGTTGGATGGTTAGGACTGGTCCTGTTGTTGTTGGATGGTTAGGACTGGTCCTGTTGTTGGATGGTTAGGACTGGTCCTGTTGTTGGATGGTTAGGACTGGTCCTGTTGTTGGATGGTTAGGACTGGTCCTGTTGTTGTGGATGGTTAGGACTGGTCCTGTTGTTGGATGGATGGTTAGGACTGGTCCTGTTGTGGTGGATGGTTAGGACTGGTCCTGTTGTTGGATGGTTAGGACTGGTCCTGTTGTTGGATGGTTAGGACTGGTCCTGTTGTTGGATGGTTAGGACTGGTCCTGTTGTTGGATGGTTAGGACTGGTCCTGTTGTTGTTGGATGGTTAGGACTGGTCCTGTTGTTGTTGGATGGTTAGGACTGGTCCTGTTGTTGTTGGATGGTTAGGACTGGTCCTGTTGTTGGATGGTTAGGACTGGTCCTGTTGTTGGATGGTTAGGACTGGTCCTGTTGTTGGATGGTTAGGACTGGTCCTGTTGTTGGCTGGATGGTTAGGACTGGTCCTGTTGTTGGATGGTTAGGACTGGTCCTGTTGTTGGATGGATGGTTAGGACTGGTCCTGTTGTTGGATGGATGGTTAGGACTGGTCCTGTTGTTGGATGGATGGTTAGGACTGGTCCTGTTGTTGGATGGTTAGGACTGGTCCTGTTGTTGGATGGATGGTTAGGACTGGTCCTGTTGTTGGATGGTTAGGACTGGTCCTGTTGTTGGATGGATGGTTAGGACTGGTCCTGTTGTTGGATGGATGGTTAGGACTGGTCCTGTTGTTGGATGGTTAGGACTGGTCCTGTTGTTGGATGGATGGTTAGGACTGGTCCTGTTGTTGGATGGTTAGGACTGGTCCTGTTGTTGGATGGTTAGGACTGGTCCTGTTGTTGGATGGATGGTTAGGACTGGTCCTGTTGTTGGATGGTTAGGACTGGTCCTGTTGTTGGATGGTTAGGACTGGTCCTGTTGTTGGATGGTTAGGACTGGTCCTGTTGCTGGATGGTTAGGACTGGTCCTGTTGTTGGATGGTTAGGACTGGTCCTGTTGTTGGATGGATGGTTAGGACTGGTCCTGTTGTTGTTGGATGGTTAGGACTGGTCCTGTTGTTGGATGGTTAGGACTGGTCCTGTTGTTGGATGGATGGTTAGGACTGGTCCTGTTGTTGGATGGATGGTTAGGACTGGTCCTGTTGTTGGATGGTTAGGACTGGTCCTGTTGTTGGATGGTTAGGACTGGTCCTGTTGTTGGCTGGATGGTTAGGACTGGTCCTGTTGTTGGATGGTTAGGACTGGTCCTGTTGTTGGATGGTCAGGACTGGTCCTGTTGTTGGATGGTTAGGACTGGTCCTGTTGTTGGATGGTTAGGACTGGTCCTGTTGTTGGATGGTTAGGACTGGTCCTGTTGTTGGCTGGATGGTTAGGACTGGTCCTGTTGTTGGATGGTTAGGACTGGTCCTGTTGTTGGATGGTTAGGACTGGTCCTGTTGTTGGCTGGATGGTTAGGACTGGTCCTGTTGTTGGATGGTTAGGACTGGTCCTGTTGTTGGATGGTTAGGACTGGTCCTGTTGTTGGATGGTTAGGACTGGTCCTGTTGTTGGATGGTTAGGACTGGTCCTGTTGTTGGATGGTTAGGACTGGTCCTGTTGTTGGATGGTTAGGACTGGTCCTGTTGTTGGATGGTTAGGACTGGTCCTGTTGTTGGATGGTTAGGACTGGTCCTGTTGTTGGATGGTTAGGACTGGTCCTGTTGTTGGATGGATGGTTAGGACTGGTCCTGTTGTTGGATGGTTAGGACTGGTCCTGTTGTTGGATGGTTAGGACTGGTCCTGTTGTTGGATGGTTAGGACTGGTCCTGTTGTTGGCTGGATGGTTAGGACTGGTCCTGTTGTTGGATGGTCAGGACTGGTCCTGTTGTTGGATGGTTAGGACTGGTCCTGTTGTTGGATGGTTAGGACTGGTCCTGTTGTTGGATGGTTAGGACTGGTCCTGTTGTTGGCTGGATGGTTAGGACTGGTCCTGTTGTTGGATGGTTAGGACTGGTCCTGTTGTTGGATGGTTAGGACTGGTCCTGTTGTTGGCTGGATGGTTAGGACTGGTCCTGTTGTTGGATGGTTAGGACTGGTCCTGTTGTTGGATGGTTAGGACTGGTCCTGTTGTTGGATGGTTAGGACTGGTCCTGTTGTTGGATGGTTAGGACTGGTCCTGTTGTTGGATGGTTAGGACTGGTCCTGTTGTTGGATGGTTAGGACTGGTCCTGTTGTTGGATGGTTAGGACTGGTCCTGTTGTTGGCTGGATGGTTAGGACTGGTCCTGTTGTTGGATGGTTAGGACTGGTCCTGTTGTTGGCTGGATGGTTAGGACTGGTCCTGTTGTTGGATGGTTAGGACTGGTCCTGTTGTTGGATGGTTAGGACTGGTCCTGTTGTTGGATGGTTAGGACTGGTCCTGTTGTTGGATGGTTAGGACTGGTCCTGTTGTTGGATGGTTAGGACTGGTCCTGTTGCTGGATGGTCAGGACTGGTCCTGTTGTTGGATGGATGGTTAGGACTGGTCCTGTTGCTGGATGGTTAGGACTGGTCCTGTTGTTGGATGGTTAGGACTGGTCCTATTGTTGGATGGATGGTCAGGACTGGTCCTGTTGTTGGATGGTTAGGACTGGTCCTGTTGTTGGCTGGATGGTCAGGACTGGTCCTGTTGTTGGATGGTTAGGACTGGTCCTGTTGTTGGATGGTTAGGACTGGTCCTGTTGTTGGATGGTTAGGACTGGTCCTGTTGTTGGATGGTTAGGACTGGTCCTGTTGTTGGATGGTTAGGACTGGTCCTGTTGTTGGATGGTTAGGACTGGTCCTATTGTTGGATGGATGGTTAGGACTGGTCCTGTTGTTGGATGGATGGTTAGGACTGGTCCTGTTGTTGGATGGTTAGGACTGGTCCTGTTGCTGGATGGTTAGGACTGGTCCTGTTGTTGGATGGTTAGGACTGGTCCTGTTGTTGGCTGGATGGTCAGGACTGGTCCTGTTGTTGGATGGTTAGGACTGGTCCTGTTGTTGGATGGTCAGGACTGGTCCTGTTGTTGGATGGTTAGGACTGGTCCTGTTGTTGGATGGTTAGGACTGGTCCTGTTGTTGGATGGATGGTTAGGACTGGTCCTGTTGCTGGATGGTTAGGACTGGTCCTGTTGTTGGATGGATGGTTAGGACTGGTCCTGTTGTTGGATGGTTAGGACTGGTCCTGTTGCTGGATGGTTAGGACTGGTCCTGTTGTTGGATGGTTAGGACTGGTCCTGTTGTTGGCTGGATGGTTAGGACTGGTCCTGTTGTTGGATGGTTAGGACTGGTCCTGTTGTTGGATGGTTAGGACTGGTCCTGTTGTTGATGGATGGTTAGGACTGGTCCTGTTGTTGGATGGATGGTTAGGACTGGTCCTGTTGTATGGATGGTTAGGACTGGTCCTGTTGTTGGATGGATGGTTAGGACTGGTCCTGTTGTTGGATGGATGGTTAGGACTGGTCCTGTTGTTGGCTGGATGGTTAGGACTGGTCCTGTTGTTGGATGGATGGTTAGGACTGGTCCTGTTGCTGGATGGTTAGGACTGGTCCTGTTGTTGGATGGATGGTTAGGACTGGTCCTGTTGTTGGATGGATGGTTAGGACTGGTCCTGTTGTTGGATGGTTAGGACTGGACCTGTTGCTGGTTAGGACTAGTCCTGTTGCTGGTTAGGACAGCCCCCCCCCCACACACTCACAGACAGATGCTAGCATGTAGCTCACACTCACTGCATCACTTCCTACAACGCTGACAGACTTCAAACAGCTATGTTAGGTAACACTCCGCTCTGCTCTCTCCCCTCCTCTCTTTTCCTCCACAGAAAGGAATTCACCAGCAGCCTGAGAGCTGAACGAGGAACGACAGACAATTAATTCAGCGTCTCGCCAGTCAGCTGCCTTGGCTGCCTTCTTTCTCTAAGAGGAGATGTTGGTTGTACGTGTTTCAAGTATTGTACTCTGGAGAAAGTGTCGTATAAGCAATTCAAAACTCTTGCTGGGATCAACTGTTTAAAATGCTGCTCAGACTTAAAGCCGGAACAGCAAACGGGACAGCAATATGTTACGAAGTGTTTAGAGCCTATAGGTAAATGTTACTCTGAGGCCTGTGTGTTTTTAGTTAAAATGATTTAAACTGTTATCCATTTCAAGGCAGTGCTCTGTGACATGTGGACTGTTTGGGCGGCCATATTGGCGGTTACGTCTGTTGAAGGTCATCGTGATCTTGTCATCGTATTATTGTCTAAATCCGGTATTTCTTGAGAAGCTGTTGCGTTGTGGCTTTTGCGTGTATATCCGGGTCATATTGTGCATCATTTGTATCGGTTGTTGATGAACGAACTCCGTCAACTATCTCTAGCTGACACGGTATGTTACTGCTGTATTTGACCGACGTGACCATTGGAATTCCTTAGAGATGTGACAGTATATTGATATAACAATAGATTAATTTCTCCCAGGTACACACTCTAACCTCTGGTAAACCATGAAAAATCCCCCGTGAAACAGTGTTACGTTTACAGTGTTACGTTTGCAGTGTTACATTTACAGTGTTACGTTTACAGTGTTACATTTACAGTGTTACGTTTACAGTGTTACGTTTACAGTGTTACATTTACAGTGTTACATTTACAGTGTTACGTTTGCAGTGTTACATTTACAGTGTTACGTTTGCAGTGTTACATTTACAGTGTTACGTTTACAGTGTTACATTTACAGTGTTACATTTACAGTGTTACGTTTACAGTGTTACGTTTGCAGTGTTACATTTACAGTGTTACGTTTGCAGTGTTACATTTACAGTGTTACGTTTACAGTGTTACATTTACAGTGTTACATTTACAGTGTTACATTTACAGTGTTACGTTTACAGTGTTACGTTTAGCCACTCCATTTCTGTGGTATTGTCTTCATTTGGTTCCTTCTCCAATTCACAACCTGTATAATTTAACTTGAAAATGTGTTCTTTACACTCCAAAAGGTTCTTAGGCTGTCCCCATAGGAGATCTCCTTTTGGTCTGCGTTGTGTTTTCACCGTCCGACGTACACATGCTCGCACACACACACACACACACACACACACACACACACACACACACACACACACACACACACACACACACACACACACACACACACACACACACACCTGGATTGTACAATATTTGGCCATTATTTTTTATTCTTACATTTCTTTGTCAAGGTGGTTTTTGATCATTGCTAGACAGCCATTTTCAAGTCTTGCCATAGATTTTCAAGCTGATTTGGGTCAAAACTGTAACTAGGCCACTCAGGAACATTCAATGCCGTGTTGGTAAGCAACTCCAGTGTATATTTGTCATTGTGTATTAGATTATTGTCCTGCTGAAAGGTGAATTAATCTCCCAGTGTCTGTTGGAAATCAGACTGAATCAGGTTTTCCTCTAGGATTTTGCCTGTGCTTAGCTCTATTCTGTTTCTTTTTATCCCCCCCAAAAATCACTATTACTTGCCAATGACAAGCATACCCATAACATGATGCAGCTACCACCATGCATACAAATATAAAAAAAAAGTGGTGCTCAGGGAAGCGTTTTCTTGTATTTGCCTCAAACATAATGCTTTGTATTCAGGACACAAAGTGAATTTCTTTGCCACATTTTTTGCAGTTTTACTTTAATGCCTGATTGCAAACAGGATGCATGTTTTGGAATATTTGCATTCTGTAAAAGCTTCCTTCTTTTCACTCTGTCATTTAGGTTAGTATTGTGGAGTAACTACAATGCTGTTGATCCATCCTCAGTTTTTTCCTATCACAGCCATTGAACTCTGTAACTGTTTTAAATTCACCATTGGCCTCATGGTGAAATCCCAGAGCAGTTTCCTTCCTCTCCGGCAACTGAGTTAGGCAGGAAGCCTGTATATTTGTGGTGACTGGGTTTATTCATGCACCAACCAAAGGTGAATTAATAATTTCACCATGCTCAACTGGATATTCAATGCTTTTTTAATGTTTACCCATCTACCAATAGATGTATTTATTTCACCTTTATTTAACCAGGTAGGCTAGTTGAGAACAAGTTCTCATTTACAACTGCGACCTGGCCAAGATAAAGCATAGCAATTCGACACATACAACAACACAGAGTTACACATGGAATAAACAAAACATAACAGTCAATAATACAGTAGAACAAAAGAAAACAAAAAGTCTATATACAGTGAGTGCAAATGAGGTAAGTTAAGGCAATAAATAGGCCATGGTGGCGAAGTAATTACAATATAGCAATATAGCAAAGAAGATGCCCTTCTTTGTGAGGCATTGGAAAACCTCCCTGGTCTTTGTGGCTGAATATGTGTTTGAAATTCACTGCGCGACTATGGGACCTTACAGATAATTATATGTGTGGGGTACAGAGATGAGGTAGTCATTCAAAACATGTTAAACACTATTATTGCACACAGAATTGGCAACTTTCTACTCTGGCAGCGTAGCCTAGTGGTTAGAGCATTGGACTAGTAACTGAAAGGTTGCAAGTTCCAATCCCTGAGTTGACAAGGTACAAATCTGTCATTCTGCCCCTGAACAAGGCAGTTAACCCACTGTTCCTAGGCTGTCATTGAAAATAAGAATTTGTTCTTAACCGACTTGCCTAGTTTAAATAAAGGTATCACTTAAGGCTCGTCATAACAAAGGGGTTGAATACTTATTGACTCAAGACAATTCAACTTTTTTTTATTTTTATTCATTTATAAAAAATATCTAAAAATATAATTCCACTTTGACAAGACGGGGTATTGTGGGTAGAGGCCAGTGACTAAAACATCAACATTTAATCACTTTTAAATTCAGACTGTAACAACAACAACATGTTGAAAAAGTCAAGGGGTGTGAATACTTTCTGAAGGCTCTGGATATCATTAAGTCTTTTATTCTGCTGTTTAACTGGATCAGCCGTAGTAGTAGGGATGTGTTGTTTTACAGGATCAGCCGTATTAGTAGGGATGTGCTGTTTTACAGGATCAGCCGTATTAGTAGGGATGTGTTGTTTTACAGGGTCAGCCGTAGTAGTAGGGATGTGCTGTTTTACAGGATCAGCCGTATTAGTAGGGATGTGTTGTTTTACAGGGTCAGCCGTAGTAGTAGGGATGTGCTGTTTTACAGGATCAGCCGTAGTAGTAGGGATGTGTTGTTTTACAGGGTCAGCCGTAGTAGTAGGGATGTGTTGTTTTACAGGATCAGCCGTAGTAGTAGGGATGTGTTGTTTTACAGGGTCAGCCGTAGTAGTAGGGATGTGTTGTTTTACAGGATCAGCCGTATTAGTAGGGATGTGTTGTTTTACAGGATCAGCCGTAGTAGTAGGGATGTGTTGTTTTACAGGATCAGCCGTAGTAGTAGGGATGTGTTGTTTTACAGGGTCAGCCGTAGTAGTAGGGATGTGTTGTTTTACAGGATCAGCCGTGGTCACTTTTGAATGCTGGCGGTGCTTTCACTCTATTGGTAGCATGAGACGGAGTCTACAACCCACACAAGTGGCTCAGGTAGTGCAGCTCATCCAGGATGGCACATCAATGCGAGCTGTGGCAAGAAGGTTTGCTGTGTCTGTCAGCGTAGTGTCCAGAGCATGGAGGCACTACCAGGAGACAGGCCAGTACATCAGGAGACGTGGAGGAGGCCGTAGGAGGGCAACAACCCAGCAGCAGGACCGCTACCTCCGCCTTTGTGCAAGGAGGAGCAGGAGAAGCACTGCCAGAGCCCTACCGAAATGACCTCCAGCAGGCCACAAATGTGCATGTGTCTGCTCAAACGGTCAGAAACAGACTCCATGAGGGTGGTATGACGGCCCGACATCCACAGGTGGGGGTTGTGCTTACAGCCCAACACCGTGCAGGACGTTTGGCATTTGCCAGAGAACACCAAGATTGGCAAATTCACCACTGGTGCCCTGTGCTCTTCACAGATGAAAGCAGGTTCACACTGAGCACGTGACAGACGTGACAGAGTCTGGAGACACCGTGGAGAACGTTCTGCTGCCTGCAACATCCTCCAGCATGACCGGTTTGGCGGTGGGTCAGTCATGGTGTGGGGTGGCATTTCTTTGGGGGGCCACACAGCCCTCCATGTGCTCGCCAGAGGTAGCCTGACTGCCATTAGGTACCGAGATGAGATCCTCAGACCCCTTGTGAGACCATATGCTGGTGCGGTTGGCCCTGGGTTCCTCCTAATGCAAGACAATGCTAGACCTCATGTGGCTGGAGTGTGTCAGCAGTTCCTGCAAGAGGAAGGCATTGATGCTATGGACTGGCCCGCCCGTTCCCCAGACCTGAATCCAATTGAGCACATCTGGGACATCATGTCTCGCTCCATCCACCAACGCCACGTTGCACCACAGACTGTCCAGGAGTTGGCGGATGCTTTAGTCCAGGTCTGGGAGGAGATCCCTCAGGAGACCATCCGCCACCTCATCAGGAGCATGCCCAGGCGTTGTAGGGAGGTCATACAGGCACGTGGAGGCCACACACACTACTGAGCCTCATTTTGACTTGTTTTAAGGACATTACATCAAAGTTGGATCAGCCTGTAGTGTGGTTTTCCACTTTAATTTTGAGTGTGACTCCAAATCCAGACCTCCATGGGTTGATACATTGGATTTCCATTGATTATTTTTGTGTGATTTTGTTGTCAGCACATTCAACTATGTAGAGAAAAAAGTGTTTAATAAGATTATTTCATTCATTCAGATCTAGGATATGTTGTTTAAGTGTTCCCTTTATTTTTTTGAGCAGTATATATATTTTTTCCATCTTTCTCCGTTTAGCTATTCCTCCATAAAAAAAATAATTGATTTTAGTTTGGCGGCTATGTAATAATTAATTAGGTTTGGAGGTATAGCATACAGTGCATTCGGAAAGTATTTTGACCCCTTGACTTTTTCCACATTTTGTTTTGTTACAGCCTACAGCTGCATTTCCTAATGTTTTGTTTAAAGTTAATATTGCATTTTATTGGAGAAAAGTAGGCTGGCTACACTTAGAAAAGTACCTTAGAAAAGTAGCTACACATCAAACAGAGCACTCATAGAACGCTCCGTTCGTGAATTAAAAACAGAAAAACTATGTTTTATATGAGACTAGGCATTAGTCTGAAGCCCAAATAGAGACTAGGCATTAGTCTGAAGCCCAAATAGAAACTGAATTCACATGAGCACTACATGAGCACTACAATGACTATTCCACCCAGATGGTGCCGCAACAATAATACACATTTACAATAGACCTATAATCCAAAAAATACATACAGTCAAATGATATATAAACCGTATACATCATTATAAATTGCAGAACACCGTAATGTCCATTATCCCTCTGAAGATTATGAATTAGGCTTGAAAACCAAAGTAACCTGCTTACGCATAGTTTCAAGTACAATACCAACGTAGTTACTGTAGTAGGTCAAAGCTGTGTGCTGGAAAACCTTGGTGGAGCATGGGCGGAATAGGCATTGTGGTGCTCATGTGAATTTCCTTTATTTTTTGTTGTTGCTTCAAACCAATGCCTCTTCTCATTTAAAACATGATTTTTTTTTGTATTTAATTAATAAGGTGACGGGGCATCATATTGTGTTAACTTTCTGCCGTGTTTGAGGAGTTATCTGTACAGCTGCCTCTGCTATCTTGATATCCTTGCGGGTTTTTTTACAAATGAATACGTTTGGACTCACCTACTGATTCCAGGGTTTTAATTTTTTTTTGTATTTTCTACATTGTAGAATAATAATGAAGACATCAAAACTTTGAAATAAAACATATGGAATCATGTAGTAACCAAAAAAGTGTTAAACAAATCCAAATATATTTATATTTGAGATTCTTCAAGGTAGACACCCTTTACCTTGATGACTGCTTTGCACACTCTTGTCATTCTCTCAACCAGCTTCATGAGGTAGTCACCTGCAATGCATTTCAATTAACAGGTGTGTCGTGTTAAAAGTGAATTTGTGGAATTTCTCTCCTTCTTAATTCGTTTGACGCTATCAATTGTGTTCTGACAAGGTAGGGGTGGTATACAGATAGATAGCCCTATTTGGTAAAGATGACCCTATATAGAAGGTCAAAAGAGCAAGATAATATACAATTTACTCTTATTTCCGGCATATGATGTTTTATACATCATTTGCATGTGTATAAGATGAAAGGCCATGACACTCTGTCAAAGGCTCTCTCTGCCTCTAGAGGTAAGAATAAGCAGTCAATGTTGTTGTTGTTGTTGAGAGTGTATTCCATAATATGAAATACCTGCCATTATCACTCAGGAGCCTGCTGGACACAAACAAAACCTGTTTATGATGTTTGGGATTATATTACTGAATCTATTACTATTTGCAATAGTTTATGTAAGCAATTTTTGGTCGCGCTTCAGCAACGATACTGGTCGATACAATGCTCATTCTGCTGGATATTTACTTTCTTTATGGATAAATCAAATCAAAACGGTAGTAATATGTGAGTTCCAGGTTGCTGTGCACAATGTTGTTGAGGGCTCAGCTAAGGTACAATGTGTTTGAATTCCTCAGAGAATTCCTTAGTGTATCCGTCACTGCCTGGACATTTTACATTTCTTTTGTAATGGTAGCTGTCACCGCTTCAGTTATTGGTTTAATTAACTTTCCACTTTGTTGGTCTGTCACTTCAGGGAGTACATTTTCTGTTTCTAAGTATGTTAGTATTCTCTCTGTTAGTATTCTCTCTGTTAGTATTCTCTCTGTTAGTATTCTCTCTGTTAGTATTCTCTCTGTTAGTATTCTCTCTGTTAGTATTCTCTCTGTTAGTATTCTCTCTGTTAGTATTCTCTCTGTATTCTCTCTGTTAGTATTCTCTCTGTTAGTATTCTCTCTGTTAGTATTCTCTCTGTTAGTATTCTCTCTGTTAGTATTCTCTCTGTTAGTATTCTCTCTGTTAGTATTCTCTCTGTTAGTATTCTCTCTGTTAGTATTCTCTCTGTTAGTATTCTCTCTGTTAGTATTCTCTCTGTTAGTATTCTCTCTGTTAGTATTCTCTCTGTTAGTATTCTCTCTGTTAGTATTCTCTCTGTATTCTCTCTGTTAGTATTCTCTCTGTTAGTATTCTCTCTGTTAGTATTCTCTCTGTATTCTCTCTGTTAGTATTCTCTCTGTTAGTATTCTCTCTGTTAGTATTCTCTCTGTATTCTCTCTGTTAGTATTCTCTCTGTTAGTATTCTCTCTGTATTCTCTCTGTTAGTATTCTCTCTGTTAGTATTCTCTCTGTTAGTATTCTCTCTGTTAGTATTCTCTCTGTATTCTCTCTGTATTCTCTCTGTTAGTATTCTCTCTGTTAGTATTCTCTCTGTTTGTATTCTCTCTGTATTCTCTCTGTTAGTATTCTCTCTGTATTCTCTCTGTTAGTATTCTCTCTGTATTCTCTCTGTATTCTCTCTGTTAGTATTCTCTCTGTTAGTATTCTCTCTGTTAGTATTCTCTCTGTTAGTATTCTCTCTGTTAGTATTCTCTCTGTTAGTATTCTCTCTGTTAGTATTCTCTCTGTTAGTATTCTCTCTGTATTCTCTCTGTTAGTATTCTCTCTGTTAGTATTCTCTCTGTTAGTATTCTCTCTGTTAGTATTCTCTCTGTTAGTATTCTCTCTGTTAGTATTCTCTCTGTTAGTATTCTCTCTGTTAGTATTCTCTCTGTTAGTATTCTCTCTGTATTCTCTCTGTTAGTATTCTCTCTGTTAGTATTCTCTCTGTTAGTATTCTCTCTGTATTCTCTCTGTTTTTGTATTCTCTCTGTTAGTATTCTCTCTGTATTCTCTCTGTTAGTATTCTCTCTGTTAGTATTCTCTCTGTTAGTATTCTCTCTGTTAGTATTCTCTCTGTTAGTATTCTCTCTGTTAGTATTCTCTCTGTTAGTATTCTCTCTGTTAGTATTCTCTCTGTTAGTATTCTCTCTGTTAGTATTCTCTCTGTTAGTATTCTCTCTGTTAGTATTCTCTCTGTTAGTATTCTCTCTGTATTCTCTCTGTATTCTCTCTGTTAGTATTGTCTCTGTTAGTATTCTCTCTGTTAGTATTCTCTCTGTATTCTCTCTGTTAGTATTCTCTCTGTTAGTATTCTCTCTGTTAGTATTCTCTCTGTTAGTATTCTCTCTGTTAGTATTCTCTCTGTTAGTATTCTCTCTGTATTCTCTCTGTTAGTATTCTCTCTGTTAGTATTCTCTCTGTTAGTATTCTCTCTGTATTCTCTCTGTTAGTATTCTCTCTGTTAGTATTCTCTCTGTTAGTATTCTCTCTGTATTCTCTCTGTATTCTCTCTGTTAGTATTCTCTCTGTTAGTATTCTCTCTGTATTCTCTCTGTTAGTATTCTCTCTGTATTCTCTCTGTATTCTCTCTGTTAGTATTCTCTCTGTTAGTATTCTCTCTGTTAGTATTCTCTCTGTTAGTATTCTCTCTGTTAGTATTCTCTCTGTTAGTATTCTCTCTGTTAGTATTCTCTCTGTTAGTATTCTCTCTGTTAGTATTCTCTCTGTTAGTATTCTCTCTGTTAGTATTCTCTCTGTTAGTATTCTCTCTGTTAGTATTCTCTCTGTTAGTATTCTCTCTGTTAGTATTCTCTCTGTTAGTATTCTCTCTGTATTCTCTCTGTTAGTATTCTCTCTGTTAGTATTCTCTCTGTTAGTATTCTCTCTGTATTCTCTCTGTTTGTATTCTCTCTGTATTCTCTCTGTTAGTATTCTCTCTGTATTCTCTCTGTTAGTATTCTCTCTGTTAGTATTCTCTCTGTTAGTATTCTCTCTGTTAGTATTCTCTCTGTTAGTATTCTCTCTGTTAGTATTCTCTCTATATTCTCCCCTGTTAGTATTCTCTCTGTTAGTATTCTCTCTGTTAGTATTCTCTCTGTTAGTATTCTCACTGTTAGTATTCTCTCTGTTAGTATTCTCTCTGTTAGTATTCTCTCTGTATTCTCTCTGTATTCTCTCTGTTAGTATTGTCTCTGTTAGTATTCTCTCTGTTAGTATTCTCTCTGTATTCTCTCTGTTAGTATTCTCTCTGTTAGTATTCTCTCTGTTAGTATTCTCTCTGTTAGTATTCTCTCTGTTAGTATTCTCTCTGTATTCTCTCTGTATTCTCTCTGTTAGTATTCTCTCTGTTAGTATTCTCTCTGTTAGTATTCTCTCTGTTAGTATTCTCTCTGTTAGTATTCTCTCTGTTAGTATTCTCTCTGTTAGTATTCTCTCTGTTAGTATTCTCTCTGTATTCTCTCTGTTAGTATTCTCTCTGTTAGTATTCTCTCTGTTAGTATTCTCTCTGTTAGTATTCTCTCTGTATTCTCTCTGTATTCTCTCTGTTAGTATTCTCTCTGTTAGTATTCTCTCTGTTAGTATTCTCTCTGTATTCTCTCTGTTAGTATTCTCTCTGTTAGTATTCTCTCTGTTAGTATTCTCTCTGTTAGTATTCTCTCTGTTAGTATTCTCTCTGTATTCTCTCTGTTAGTATTCTCTCTGTATTCTCTCTGTTAGTATTCTCTCTGTTAGTATTCTCTCTGTTAGTATTCTCTCTGTATTCTCTCTGTATTCTCTCTGTTAGTATTCTCTCTGTATTCTCTCTGTATTCTCTCTGTTAGTATTCTCTCTGTTAGTATTCTCTCTGTTAGTATTCTCTCTGTTAGTATTCTCTCTGTTAGTATTCTCTCTGTTAGTATTCTCTCTGTATTCTCTCTGTTAGTATTCTCTCTGTTAGTATTCTCTCTGTTAGTATTCTCTCTGTTAGTATTCTCTCTGTTAGTATTCTCTCTGTTAGTATTCTCTCTGTTAGTATTCTCTCTGTTAGTATTCTCTCTGTTAGTATTCTCTCTGTTAGTATTCTCTCTGTTAGTATTCTCTCTGTTAGTATTCTCTCTGTTAGTATTCTCTCTGTTTGTATTCTCTCTGTTAGTATTCTCTCTGTTAGTATTCTCTCTGTTAGTATTCTCTCTGTTAGTATTCTCTCTGTTAGTATTCTCTCTGTTAGTATTCTCTCTGTTAGTATTCTCTCTGTTAGTATTCTCTCTGTATTCTCTCTGTATTCTCTCTGTATTCTCTCTGTTAGTATTCTCTCTGTTAGTATTCTCTCTGTTAGTATTCTCTCTGTTAGTATTCTCTCTGTTAGTATTCTCTCTGTTAGTATTCTCTGTTAGTATTCTCTCTGTTAGTATTCTCTCTGTTAGTATTCTCTCTGTTAGTATTCTCTCTGTATTCTCTCTGTTAGTATTCTCTCTGTTAGTATTCTCTCTGTTAGTATTCTCTCTGTATTCTCTCTGTTAGTATTCTCTCTGTTAGTATTCTCTCTGTATTCTCTCTGTTAGTATTCTCTCTGTATTCTCTCTGTTAGTATTCTCTCTGTTAGTATTCTCTCTGTTAGTATTCTCTCTGTATTCTCTGTATTCTCTCTGTTAGTATTCTCTCTGTTAGTATTCTCTCTGTTAGTATTCTCTCTGTTAGTATTCTCTCTGTATTCTCTCTGTTAGTATTCTCTCTGTTAGTATTCTCTCTGTTAGTATTCTCTCTGTTAGTATTCTCTCTGTTAGTATTCTCTCTGTTAGTATTCTCTCTGTTAGTATTCTCTCTGTTAGTATTCTCTCTGTTAGTATTCTCTCTGTTAGTATTCTCTCTGTATTCTCTCTGTTAGTATTCTCTCTGTTAGTATTCTCTCTGTTAGTATTCTCTCTGTATTCTCTCTGTATTCTCTCTGTTAGTATTCTCTCTGTTAGTATTCTCTCTGTTAGTATTCTCTCTGTTAGTATTCTCTCTGTTAGTATTCTCTCTGTTAGTATTCTCTCTGTTAGTATTCTCTCTGTTAGTATTCTCTCTGTTAGTATTCTCTCTGTTAGTATTCTCTCTGTTAGTATTCTCTCTGTTGTATTCTCTCTGTTAGTATTCTCTCTGTTAGTATTCTCTCTGTTAGTATTCTCTCTGTTAGTATTCTCTCTGTATTCTCTCTGTTAGTATTCTCTCTGTTAGTATTCTCTCTGTTAGTATTCTCTCTGTTAGTATTCTCTCTGTTAGTATTCTCTCTGTTAGTATTCTCTCTGTTAGTATTCTCTCGTGTATTCTCTCTGGTATTCTCTCTGTATTCTCTCTGTTAGTATTCTCTCTGTTAGTATTCTCTCTGTTAGTATTCTCTCTGTATTCTCTCTGTTAGTATTCTCTCTGTTAGTATTCTCTCTGTTAGTATTCTCTCTGTTAGTATTCTCTCTGTTAGTATTCTCTCTGTTAGTATTCTCTCTGTTAGTATTCTCTCTGTTAGTATTCTCTCTGTTAGTATTCTCTCTGTTAGTATTCTCTCTGTTAGTATTCTCTCTGTTAGTATTCTCTCTGTTAGTATTCTCTCTGTATTCTCTCTGTTAGTATTCTCTCTGTTAGTATTCTCTCTGTTAGTATTCTCTCTGTATTCTCTCTGTTAGTATTCTCTCTTTAGTATTCTCTCTGTTAGTATTCTCTCTGTTAGTATTCTCTCTGTTAGTATTCTCTCTGTTAGTATTCTCTCTGTTAGTATTCTCTCTGTTAGTATTCTCTCTGTTAGTATTCTCTCTGTTAGTATTCTCTCTGTTAGTATTCTCTCTGTTAGTATTCTCTCTGTGTATTCTCTCTGTATTCTCTCTGTTAGTATTCTCTCTGTATTCTCTCTGTATTCTCTCTGTTAGTATTCTCTCTGTATTCTCTCTGTTAGTATTCTCTCTGTTAGTATTCTCTCTGTTAGTATTCTCTCTGTTAGTATTCTCTCTGTTAGTATTCTCTCTGTTAGTATTCTCTCTGTTAGTATTCTCTCTGTATTCTCTCTGTTAGTATTCTCTCTGTTAGTATTCTCTCTGTTAGTATTCTCTCTGTATTCTCTTGTATTCTCTCTGTTAGTATTCTCTCTGTTAGTATTCTCTCTGTTAGTATTCTCTCTGTATTCTCTCTGTTAGTATTCTCTCTGTTAGTATTCTCTCTGTATTCTCTCTGTTAGTATTCTCTCTGTTAGTATTCTCTCTGTTAGTATTCTCTCTGTTAGTATTCTCTCTGTTAGTATTCTCTCTGTATTCTCTCTGTTAGTATTCTCTCTGTTAGTATTCTCTCTGTTAGTATTCTCTCTGTTAGTATTCTCTCTGTTAGTATTCTCTCTGTTAGTATTCTCTCTGTTAGTATTCTCTCTGTTAGTATTCTCTCTGTATTCTCTCTGTATTCTCTCTGTTAGTATTCTCTCTGTATTCTCTCTGTATTCTCTCTGTTAGTATTCTCTCTGTTAGTATTCTCTCTGTTAGTATTCTCTCTGTATTCTCTCTGTATTCTCTCTGTTAGTATTCTCTCTGTTAGTATTCTCTCTGTTTGTATTCTCTCTGTATTCTCTCTGTTAGTATTCTCTCTGTTAGTATTCTCTCTGTTAGTATTCTCTCTGTTAGTATTCTCTCTGTATTCTCTCTGTTAGTATTCTCTCTGTTAGTATTCTCTCTGTTAGTATTCTCTCTGTTAGTATTCTCTCTGTTAGTATTCTCTCTGTTAGTATTCTCTCTGTTAGTATTCTCTCTCTGTATTCTCTCTGTTAGTATTCTCTCTGTTAGTATTCTCTCTGTTAGTATTCTCTCTGTTAGTATTCTCTCTGTTAGTATTCTCTCTGTTAGTATTCTCTCTGTTAGTATTCTCTCTGTTAGTATTCTCTCTGTTAGTATTCTCTCTGTTAGTATTCTCTCTGTTAGTATTCTCTCTGTATTCTCTCTGTTAGTATTCTCTCTGTTAGTATTCTCTCTGTTAGTATTCTCTCTATATTCTCCCCTGTTGGATTCTTGTAGCTTTTGGAGTATAGCGTTTTCGGTAGTATTTGACAGACGTAATAGCCATTTCGGTTCTTTTGGTGAGGATTTCTGAGTTGTTGTTTTTAATTCCTGTTGTTGACACTTTTACTTCATTTTCTTAGTTTTAATGAAAGTAATTTCAGGGCCTTTGGTTCCAGGTAGAACTATGTTTGTATACTCTAAGAAAAAACAATCTAATCACTATGCTGGATTCAATATGTGTACTATCCCATAGGTCCAATGTCTATAATAGTATCATCCTCTCGCTCTCTCTCGTCTCGCTCTCTCTCTTCTTGCTCTCTGGTCTCGCTCTCTCTCTCTCGTCTCGCTCTCTCACTCACTCGTCTCGCTCTCTCTCTCTCGTCTCGCTCTCTCTCTTCTCGCTCTCTGGTCTCGCTCTCTCTCGTCTCGCTCTCTCGCTCTCGTCTCTCTCTCTCTCTCTCTCGTCTCGCTCTCTCTCTCGTCTCGCTCTCTATCGTCTCGCTCTCTGGTCTCGCTCACTCTCTCTGGTCTCGCTCTCTTGTCTCGCTCTCTTGTCTCGCTCTCTCTCGCTCTCTCTCGTCTCGCTCTCTGGTCTCGCTCTCTCTATCTCGCTCTCTCTCGTCTCGCTCTCTCTCGTCTCGCTCTCTTGTCTCGCTCTCTCTCGCTCTCTCTGGTCTCGCTCTCTGGTCTCGCTCTCTCTCTCTCGTCTCGCTCTCTTGTCTCGCTCTCTCTCGCTCTCTCTCGTCTCGCTCTCTCGTCTCGCTCTCTCTCGTCTCGCTCTCTCTCGTCTCACTCTCTCGCTCTCGTCTCTCTCTCTCTCTCTCGTCTCGCTCTCTCTCTGGTCTCGCTCGCTCTCTCACTCACTCGTCTTGCTCTCTCTCTCGTCTCGCCCTCTGGTCTCGCTCTCTCTCTCTCGTCTCGCTCTCTTGTCTCGCTCTCTCTCTCGTCTCTCTCTCTCTCGTCTCGCTCTCTCTCTCGTCTCGCTCTCTCTCTCTCGTCTCGCTCTCTCTCTCTCGTCTCGCTCTCTCTCTCGTCTCGCTCTCTCTCTCGTCTCGCTCTCTCTCTCTCTCGCTCTCTGAAGACCATCCTACCACTATGACCTTGAGAGAGAGACAATAGTGATAGGATGGTCTACAGAGAGAGACTATAGTGGTAGGATGGTCTACAGAGAGACTATAGTGGTAGGATGGTCTACAGAGAGAGAGACTATAGTGGTAGGATGGTCTACAGAGAGAGAGACTATAGTGGTAGGATGGTCTACAGAGAGACTATAGTGGTAGGATGGTCTACAGAGAGAGACTATAGTGGTAGGATGGTCTACAGAGAGAGACTATAGTGGTAGGATGGTCTACAGAGAGAGACTATAGTGGTAGGATGGTCTACAGAGAGACTATAGTGGTAGGATGGTCTACAGAGAGAGACTATAGTGGTAGGATGGTCTACAGAGAGAGACTATAGTGGTAGGATGGTCTGCAGAGAGAGACTATAGCGGTAGGATGGTCTACAGAGAGACTATAGTGGTAGGATGGTCTACAGAGAGACTATAGTGGTAGGATGGTCTACAGAGAGAGAGACTATAGTGGTAGGATGGTCTACAGAGAGACTATAGTGGTAGGATGGTCTACAGAGAGAGAGACTATAGTGGTAGGATGGTCTACAGAGAGAGACTATAGTGGTAGGATGGTCTACAGAGAGACTATAGTGGTAGGATGGTCTACAAAGAGAGACTATAGTGGTAGGATGGTCTACGAGAGAGAGACTATAGTGGTAAGATGGTCTACAGAGAGACTATAGTGGTAGGATGGTCTACAGAGAGACTATAGTGGTAGGATGGTCTACAGAGAGAGACTATAGTGGTAGGATCGTCTACAGAGAAAGAGACTATAGTGGTAGGATGGTCTACAGAGAGACTATAGTGAGTGGTAGGATGGTCTACAGAGAGAGACTATAGTGGTAGGATGGTCTTTAGAGAGACTATAGTGGTAGGATGGTCTTTAGAGAGACTATAGTGGTAGGATGGTCTACAGAGAGACTATAGTGAGTGGTAGGATGGTCTACAGAGAGACTATAGTGAGTGGTAGGATGGTCTACAGAGAGACTATAGTGGTAGGATGGTCTACAGAGAGAGACTATTAGTGGTAGGATGGTCTGCAGAGAGAGACTATAGAGTGGTAGGATGGTCTACAGAGAGAGACTATAGTGGTAGGATGGTCTACGAGAGAGACTAGTAGTGGTAGGATGGTCTACAGAGAGACTATAGTGGTAGGATGGTCTACAGAGAGAGACTATAGTGGTAGGATGGTCTACAGAGAGACTATAGTGGTAGGATGGTCTACAGAGAGAGAGACTATAGTGGTAGGATGGTCTACAGAGAGACTATAGTGGTAGGATGGTCTACAGAGAGAGAGACTATAGTGGTAGGATGGTCTACAGAGAGAGAGACTATAGTGGTAGGATGGTCTACAGAGAGAGACTATAGTGGTAGGATGGTCTACAGAGAGAGAGACTATAGTGGTAGGATGGTCTACGAGAGAGACTATAGTGGTAGGATGGTCTACAGAGAGAGACTATAGTGGTAGGATGGTCTACAGAGAGAGACAATAGTGGTAGGATGGTCTACAGAGAGAGAGACTATAGTGGTAGGATGGTCTACAGAGAGAGACTATAGTGGTAGGATGGTCTACAGAGAGAGACTATAGTGGTAGGATGGTCTACAGAGAGACTATAGTGGTAGGATGGTCTACAGAGAGACTATAGTGGTAGGATGGTCTACAGAGAGAGAGACTATAGTGGTAGGATGGTCTACAGAGAGAGACTATAGTGGTAGGATGGTCTACAGAGAGAGACTATAGTGGTAGGATGGTCTACGAGAGAGACTATAGTGGTAGGATGGTCTACAGAGAGAGAGACTATAGTGGTAGGATGGTCTACAGAGAGAGACTATAGTGGTAGGATGGTCTACAGAGAGACTATAGTGGTAGGATGGTCTACAAGAGAGAGACTATAGTGGTAGGATGGTCTACAGAGAGAGACTATAGTGGTAGGATGGTCTACAGAGAGAGACTATAGTGGTAGGATGGTCTACAGAGAGACTATAGTGGTAGGATGGTCTACAGAGAGACTATAGTGGTAGGATGGTCTACAGAGAGACTATAGTGGTAGGATGGTCTACGAGAGAGACTATAGTGGTAGGATGGTCTACAGAGAGACTATAGTGGTAGGATGGTCTACAGAGAGAGACTATAGTGGTAGGATGGTCTACAGAGAGAGACTATAGTGGTAGGATGGTCTACGAGAGAGAGACTATAGTGGTAGGATGGTCTACAGAGAGAGACTATAGTGGTAGGATGGTCTACAGAGAGACTATAGTGGTAGGATGGTCTACGAGAGAGACTATAGTGGTAGGATGGTCTACAGAGAGACTATAGTGGTAGGATGGTCTACAGAGAGACTATAGTGGTAGGATGGTCTACAGAGAGAGACTATAGTGGTAGGATGGTCTACAGAGAGAGACTATAGTGGTAGGATGGTCTACAGAGAGACTATAGTGGTAGGATGGTCTACAGAGAGACTATAGTGGTAGGATGGTCTACAGAGAGACTATAGTGGTAGGATGGTCTACAGAGAGACTATAGTGGTAGGATGGTCTACAGAGAGACTATAGTGGTAGGATGGTCTACAGAGAGAGACTATAGTGGTAGGATGGTCTACAGAGAGACTATAGTGGTAGGATGGTCTACAGAGAGAGACTATAGTGGTAGGATGGTCTACAGAGAGACTATAGTGGTAGGATGGTCTACAGAGAGAGACTATAGTGGTAGGATGGTCTACAGAGAGACTATAGTGGTAGGATGGTCTACAGAGAGAGACTATAGTGGTAGGATGGTCTACAGAGAGACTATAGTGGTAGGATGGTCTACAGAGAGAGACTATAGTGGTAGGATGGTCTACAGAGAGACTATAGTGGTAGGATGGTCTACAGAGAGAGACTATAGTGGTAGGATGGTCTACAGAGAGACTATAGTGGTAGGATGGTCTACAGAGAGAGAGACTATAGTGGTAGGATGGTCTACAGAGAGACTATAGTGGTAGGATGGTCTACAGAGAGAGACTATAGTGGTAGGATGGTCTACAAGAGAGAGACTATAGTGGTAGGATGGTCTACAGAGAGACTATAGTGGTAGGATGGTCTACAGAGAGAGACTATAGTGGTAGGATGGTCTACAGAGAGAGACTATAGTGGTAGGATGGTCTACAGAGAGACTATAGTGGTAGGATGGTCTACAGAGAGAGAGACTATAGTGGTAGGATGGTCTACAGAGAGAGACTATAGTGGTAGGATGGTCTACAGAGAGACTATAGTGGTAGGATGGTCTACAGAGAGAGAGACTATAGTGGTAGGATGGTCTACAGAGAGACTATAGTGGTAGGATGGTCTACAGAGAGACTATAGTGGTAGGATGGTCTACGAGAGAGACTATAGTGGTAGGATGGTCTACAGAGAGAGACTATAGTGGTAGGATGGTCTACAGAGAGAGACTATAGTGGTAGGATGGTCTACAGAGAGAGACTATAGTGGTAGGATGGTCTACAGAGAGACTATAGTGGTAGGATGGTCTACAGAGAGAGACTATAGTGGTAGGATGGTCTACAGAGAGACTATAGTGGTAGGATGGTCTACAGAGAGACTATAGTGGTAGGATGGTCTACAGAGAGACTATAGTGGTAGGATGGTCTACAGAGAGAGACTATAGTGGTAGGATGGTCTACAGAGAGACTATAGTGGTAGGATGGTCTACAGAGAGAGACTATAGTGGTAGGATGGTCTACAGAGAGAGACTATAGTGGTAGGATGGTCTACAGAGAGAGAGACTATAGTGGTAGGATGGTCTACAAGAGAGACTATAGTGGTAGGATGGTCTACAGAGAGACTATAGTGGTAGGATGGTCTACAGAGAGAGACTATAGTGGTAGGATGGTCTACAGAGAGACTATAGTGGTAGGATGGTCTACAGAGAGACTATAGTGGTAGGATGGTCTACAGAGAGACTATAGTGGTAGGATGGTCTACAGAGAGAGACTATAGTGGTAGGATGGTCTACAGAGAGAGACTATAGTGGTAGGATGGTCTACAGAGAGAGACTATAGTGGTAGGATGGTCTACAGAGAGAGACTATAGTGGTAGGATGGTCTACAGAGAGAGACTATAGTGGTAGGATGGTCTACAGAGAGAGACTATAGTGGTAGGATGGTCTACAGAGAGAGACTATAGTGGTAGGATGGTCTACAGAGAGAGACTATAGTGGTAGGATGGTCTACAGAGAGACTATAGTGGTAGGATGGTCTACGAGAGAGACTATAGTGGTAGGATGGTCTACAGAGAGAGACTATAGTGGTAGGATGGTCTACAGAGAGAGACTATAGTGGTAGGATGGTCTACAGAGAGACTATAGTGGTAGGATGGTCTACAGAGAGACTATAGTGGTAGGATGGTCTACAGAGAGACTATAGTGGTAGGATGGTCTACAGAGAGACTATAGTGGTAGGATGGTCTACAGAGAGAGACTATAGTGGTAGGATGGTCTACAGAGAGAGACTATAGTGGTAGGATGGTCTACAGAGAGAGACTATAGTGGTAGGATGGTCTACAGAGAGACTATAGTGGTAGGATGGTCTACAGAGAGAGACTATAGTGGTAGGATGGTCTACAGAGAGAGACTATAGTGGTAGGATGGTCTACAGAGAGAGACTATAGTGGTAGGATGGTCTACAGAGAGACTATAGTGGTAGGATGGTCTACAGAGAGAGACTATAGTGGTAGGATGGTCTACGAGAGAGAGACTATAGTGGTAGGATGGTCTACAGAGAGACTATAGTGATAGGATGGTCTACAGAGAGAGAGACTATAGTGGTAGGATGGTCTACAGAGAGAGACTATAGTGGTAGGATGGTCTACAGAGAGAGACTATAGTGGTAGGATGGTCTACAGAGAGAGACTATAGTGGTAGGATGGTCTACAGAGAGAGACTATAGTGGTAGGATGGTCTACAGAGAGAGACTATAGTGGTAGGATGGTCTACAGAGAGAGAGACTATAGTGGTAGGATGGTCAACAGAGAGACTATAGTGGTAGGATGGTCTACAGAGAGAGACTATAGTGGTAGGATGGTCTACAGAGAGAGACTATAGTGGTAGGATGGTCTACAGAGAGACTATAGTGGTAGGATGGTCTACAAGAGAGAGACTATAGTGGTAGGATGGTCTACAGAGAGAGACTATAGTGGTAGGATGGTCTACAGAGAGAGACTATAGTGGTAGGATGGTCTACGAGAGAGAGACTATAGTGGTAGGATGGTCTACAGAGAGAGACTATAGTGGTAGGATGGTCTACAGAGAGACTATAGTGGTAGGATGGTCTACAGAGAGACTATAGTGGTAGGATGGTCTACAGAGAGAGAGACTATAGTGGTAGGATGGTCTACAGAGAGACTATAGTGGTAGGATGGTCTACAGAGAGAGACTATAGTGGTAGGATGGTCTACAGAGAGACTATAGTGGTAGGATGGTCTACAGAGAGAGACTATAGTGGTAGGATGGTCTACAGAGAGAGACTATAGTGGTAGGATGGTCTACAGAGAGAGAGACTATAGTGGTAGGATGGTCTACAGAGAGACTATAGTGGTAGGATGGTCTACAGAGAGAGAGACTATAGTGGTAGGATGGTCTACAGAGAGAGAGACTATAGTGGTAGGATGGTCTACAGAGAGAGACTATAGTGGTAGGATGGTCTACAGAGAGAGACTATAGTGGTAGGATGGTCTACAGAGAGAGACTATAGTGGTAGGATGGTCTACGAGAGAGAGACTATAGTGGTAGGATGGTCTACAGAGAGAGACTATAGTGGTAGGATGGTCTACAGAGAGAGACTATAGTGGTAGGATGGTCTACAGAGAGAGACTATAGTGGTAGGATGGTCTACAGAGAGAGAGACTATAGTGGTAGGATGGTCTACAGAGAGAGACTATAGTGGTAGGATGGTCTACAGAGAGAGAGACTATAGTGGTAGGATGGTCTACGAGAGAGACTATAGTGGTAGGATGGTCTACAGAGAGAGACTATAGTGGTAGGATGGTCTACGAGAGAGACTATAGTGGTAGGATGGTCTACAGAGAGAGACTATAGTGGTAGGATGGTCTACGAGAGAGACTATAGTGGTAGGATGGTCTACAGAGAGAGACTATAGTGGTAGGATGGTCTACAGAGAGAGACTATAGTGGTAGGATGGTCTACAGAGAGAGACTATAGTGGTAGGATGGTCTACAGAGAGAGAGACTATAGTGGTAGGATGGTCTAGAGAGACTATAGTGGTAGGATGGTCTACGAGAGAGAGACTATAGTGGTAGGATGGTCTACGAGAGAGAGACTATAGTGGTAGGATGGTCTACAGAGAGAGACTATAGTGGTAGGATGGTCTACAGAGAGAGACTATAGTGGTAGGATGGTCTACAGAGAGAGACTATAGTGGTAGGATGGTCTACAGAGAGACTATAGTGGTAGGATGGTCTACAGAGAGAGACTATAGTGGTAGGATGGTCTACAGAGAGAGAGACTATAGTGGTAGGATGGTCTACAGAGAGAGACTATAGTGGTAGGATGGTCTACAGAGAGACTATAGTGGTAGGATGGTCTACAGAGAGAGAGACTATAGTGGTAGGATGGTCTACAGAGAGACTATAGTGGTAGGATGGTCTACAGAGAGAGACTATAGTGGTAGGATGGTCTACAGAGAGACTATAGTGGTAGGATGGTCTACAGAGAGACTATAGTGGTAGGATGGTCTACAGAGAGACTATAGTGGTAGGATGGTCTACAGAGAGACTATAGTGGTAGGATGGTCTACAGAGAGAGACTATAGTGGTAGGATGGTCTACAGAGAGAGAGACTATAGTGGTAGGATGGTCTACAAGAGAGACTATAGTGGTAGGATGGTCTACAGAGAGAGACTATAGTGGTAGGATGGTCTACAGAGAGAGACTATAGTGGTAGGATGGTCTACAGAGAGACTATAGTGGTAGGATGGTCTACAGAGAGAGAGACTATAGTGGTAGGATGGTCTACAGAGAGAGACTATAGTGGTAGGATGGTCTACAGAGAGAGACTATAGTGGTAGGATGGTCTACAAGAGAGAGACTATAGTGGTAGGATGGTCTACAGAGAGACTATAGTGGTAGGATGGTCTACAGAGAGAGACTATAGTGGTAGGATGGTCTACAGAGAGACTATAGTGGTAGGATGGTCTACGAGAGAGAGACTATAGTGGTAGGATGGTCTACAGAGAGAGACTATAGTGGTAGGATGGTCTACAGAGAGACTATAGTGGTAGGATGGTCTACAGAGAGACTATAGTGGTAGGATGGTCTACGAGAGAGACTATAGTGGTAGGATGGTCTACAAGAGAGACTATAGTGGTAGGATGGTCTACAGAGAGAGAGACTATAGTGGTAGGATGGTCTACAAGAGAGAGACTATAGTGGTAGGATGGTCTACAGAGAGACTATAGTGGTAGGATGGTCTACAGAGAGAGACTATAGTGGTAGGATGGTCTACAGAGAGAGACTATAGTGGTAGGATGGTCTACAGAGAGAGACTATAGTGGTAGGATGGTCTACAGAGAGAGACTATAGTGGTAGGATGGTCTACAGAGAGAGACTATAGTGGTAGGATGGTCTACAGAGAGAGAGACTATAGTGGTAGGATGGTCTACAGAGAGAGAGACTATAGTGGTAGGATGGTCTACAGAGAGAGACTATAGTGGTAGGATGGTCTACAGAGAGACTATAGTGGTAGGATGGTCTACAGAGAGAGAGACTATAGTGGTAGGATGGTCTACAGAGAGAGAGACTATAGTGGTAGGATGGTCTACAGAGAGACTATAGTGGTAGGATGGTCTACAGAGAGAGAGACTATAGTGGTAGGATGGTCTACAGAGAGAGAGACTATAGTGGTAGGATGGTCTACAGAGAGACTATAGTGGTAGGATGGTCTACAGAGAGAGAGACTATAGTGGTAGGATGGTCTACAGAGAGACTATAGTGGTAGGATGGTCTACAGAGAGAGACTATAGTGGTAGGATGGTCTACAGAGAGAGACTATAGTGGTAGGATGGTCTACAGAGAGAGAGACTATAGTGGTAGGATGGTCTACGAGAGAGACTATAGTGGTAGGATGGTCTACAGAGAGAGACTATAGTGGTAGGATGGTCTACAGAGAGAGACTATAGTGGTAGGATGGTCTACAGAGAGAGACTATAGTGGTAGGATGGTCTACAGAGAGACTATAGTGGTAGGATGGTCTACGAGAGAGAGACTATAGTGGTAGGATGGTCTACAAAGAGAGACTATAGTGGTAGGATGGTCTACAGAGAGAGACTATAGTGGTAGGATGGTCTACAAGAGAGAGACTATAGTGGTAGGATGGTCTACAAGAGAGACTATAGTGGTAGGATGGTCTACAGAGAGAGACTATAGTGGTAGGATGGTCTACAGAGAGACTATAGTGGTAGGATGGTCTACAAGAGAGAGACTATAGTGGTAGGATGGTCTACAAGAGAGAGACTATAGTGGTAGGATGGTCTACGAGAGAGACTATAGTGGTAGGATGGTCTACAGAGAGAGACTATAGTGGTAGGATGGTCTACGAGAGAGAGACTATAGTGGTAGGATGGTCTACAGAGAGAGACTATAGTGGTAGGATGGTCTACAGAGAGAGAGACTATAGTGGTAGGATGGTCTACAGAGAGAGACTATAGTGGTAGGATGGTCTACAGAGAGACTATAGTGGTAGGATGGTCTACAGAGAGAGAGACTATAGTGGTAGGATGGTCTACAAGAGAGAGACTATAGTGGTAGGATGGTCTACAAGAGAGACTATAGTGGTAGGATGGTCTACAGAGAGAGACTATAGTGGTAGGATGGTCTACAGAGACTATAGTGGTAGGATGGTCTACAGAGAGAGACTATAGTGGTAGGATGGTCTACAGAGATACTATAGTGGTAGGATGGTCTACAGAGACTATAGTGGTAGGATGGTCTACAGAGAGAGACTATAGTGGTAGGATGGTCTACAGAGAGAGACTATAGTGGTAGGATGGTCTACAGAGAGAGACTATAGTGGTAGGATGGTCTACAGAGACTATAGTGGTAGGATGGTCTACAGAGAGAGAGACTATAGTGGTAGGATGGTCTACAGAGAGAGAGACTATAGTGGTAGGATGGTCTACAGAGAGACTATAGTGGTAGGATGGTCTACAGAGAGAGAGACTATAGTGGTAGGATGGTCTACAGAGAGACTATAGTGGTAGGATGGTCTACAGAGAGAGAGACTATAGTGGTAGGATGGTCTACAGAGAGAGACTATAGTGGTAGGATGGTCTTGAGAGAGACTATAGTGATAGGATGGTCTACAGAGAGAGAGACTATAGTGGTAGGATGGTCTACAGAGAGACTATAGTGGTAGGATGGTCTACAGAGAGACTATAGTGGTAGGATGGTCTACAGAGAGAGACTATAGTGGTAGGATGGTCTACAGAGAGAGACTATAGTGGTAGGATGGTCTACAGAGAGACTATAGTGGTAGGATGGTCTACAAGAGAGAGACTATAGTGGTAGGATGGTCTACGAGAGAGACTATAGTGGTAGGATGGTCTACAGAGAGACTATAGTGGTAGGATGGTCTACAGAGAGAGACTATAGTGGTAGGATGGTCTACAGAGAGAGACTATAGTGGTAGGATGGTCTACAGAGAGACTATAGTGGTAGGATGGTCTACAGAGAGAGAGACTATAGTGGTAGGATGGTCTACAGAGAGAGAGACTATAGTGGTAGGATGGTCTACAGAGAGAGACTATAGTGGTAGGATGGTCTACAAGAGAGAGACTATAGTGGTAGGATGGTCTACAGGAGAGAGACTATAGTGGTAGGATGGTCTACAGAGAGAGACTATAGTGGTAGGATGGTCTACAGAGAGAGACTATAGTGGTAGGATGGTCTACAGAGAGAGAGACTATAGTGGTAGGATGGTCTACAGAGAGAGACTATAGTGGTAGGATGGTCTACAGAGAGAGACTATAGTGGTAGGATGGTCTACAGAGAGAGACTATAGTGGTAGGATGGTCTACAGAGAGAGACTATAGTGGTAGGATGGTCTACAGAGAGAGACTATAGTGGTAGGATGGTCTACAGAGAGAGACTATAGTGGTAGGATGGTCTACGAGAGAGACTATAGTGGTAGGATGGTCTACAGAGAGAGACTATAGTGGTAGGATGGTCTACAGAGAGAGACTATAGTGGTAGGATGGTCTACAGAGAGACTATAGTGGTAGGATGGTCTACAGAGAGACTATAGTGGTAGGATGGTCTACAGAGAGAGAGACTATAGTGGTAGGATGGTCTACAGAGAGAGACTATAGTGGTAGGATGGTCTACAGAGAGACTATAGTGGTAGGATGGTCTACAGAGAGAGACTATAGTGGTAGGATGGTCTACAGAGAGAGACTATAGTGGTAGGATGGTCTACAGAGAGAGACTATAGTGGTAGGATGGTCTACAGAGAGACTATAGTGGTAGGATGGTCTACAGAGAGAGAGACTATAGTGGTAGGATGGTCTACAGAGAGAGACTATAGTGGTAGGATGGTCTACAGAGAGACTATAGTGGTAGGATGGTCTACAGAGAGAGAGACTATAGTGGTAGGATGGTCTACGAGAGAGACTATAGTGGTAGGATGGTCTACAGAGAGAGACTATAGTGGTAGGATGGTCTACAGAGAGAGACTATAGTGGTAGGATGGTCTACAGAGAGAGAGACTATAGTGGTAGGATGGTCTACAGAGAGAGAGACTATAGTGGTAGGATGGTCTACAGAGAGACTATAGTGGTAGGATGGTCTACAGAGAGAGAGACTATAGTGGTAGGATGGTCTACAGAGAGAGACTATAGTGGTAGGATGGTCTACAGAGAGAGACTATAGTGGTAGGATGGTCTACAGAGAGAGACTATAGTGGTAGGATGGTCTACAGAGAGAGACTATAGTGGTAGGATGGTCTACAGAGAGACTATAGTGGTAGGATGGTCTACAGAGAGAGAGACTATAGTGGTAGGATGGTCTACAGAGAGAGAGACTATAGTGGTAGGATGGTCTACAGAGAGAGACTATAGTGGTAGGATGGTCTACAGAGAGAGACTATAGTGGTAGGATGGTCTACAGAGAGAGACTATAGTGGTAGGATGGTCTACAGAGAGAGACTATAGTGGTAGGATGGTCTACAGAGAGAGACTATAGTGGTAGGATGGTCTACAGAGAGAGACTATAGTGGTAGGATGGTCTACAGGAGAGAGACTATAGTGGTAGGATGGTCTACAGAGAGAGACTATAGTGGTAGGATGGTCTACAGAGAGAGACTATAGTGGTAGGATGGTCTACAGAGAGACTATAGTGGTAGGATGGTCTACAGAGAGAGACTATAGTGGTAGGATGGTCTACAGAGAGACTATAGTGGTAGGATGGTCTACAGAGAGAGAGACTATAGTGGTAGGATGGTCTACAGAGAGAGACTATAGTGGTAGGATGGTCTACAAGAGAGACTATAGTGGTAGGATGGTCTACAAGAGAGACTATAGTGGTAGGATGGTCTACAGAGAGAGACTATAGTGGTAGGATGGTCTACAGAGAGACTATAGTGGTAGGATGGTCTACAGAGAGAGACTATAGTGGTAGGATGGTCTACAGAGAGACTATAGTGGTAGGATGGTCTACAGAGAGACTATAGTGGTAGGATGGTCTACAGAGAGAGACTATAGTGGTAGGATGGTCTACAGAGAGAGACTATAGTGGTAGGATGGTCTACAGAGAGAGAGACTATAGTGGTAGGATGGTCTACAGAGAGAGACTATAGTGGTAGGATGGTCTACAGAGAGAGACTATAGTGGTAGGATGGTCTACAAGAGAGACTATAGTGGTAGGATGGTCTACGAGAGAGAGACTATAGTGGTAGGATGGTCTACAGGAGAGAGACTATAGTGGTAGGATGGTCTACAGAGAGAGAGACTATAGTGGTAGGATGGTCTACAGAGAGAGACTATAGTGGTAGGGATGGTCTACAGAGAGAGACTATAGTGGTAGGATGGTCTACAGAGAGAGAGACTATAGTGGTAGGATGGTCTACAGAGAGAGACTATAGTGGTAGGATGGTCTACAGAGAGAGACTATAGTGGTAGGATGGTCTACAGAGAGACTATAGTGGTAGGATGGTCTACAGAGAGAGACTATAGTGGTAGGATGGTCTACAGAGAGAGACTATAGTGGTAGGATGGTCTACGAGAGAGACTATAGTGGTAGGATGGTCTACAGAGAGAGACTATAGTGGTAGGATGGTCTACAGAGAGACTATAGTGGTAGGATGGTCTACAGAGAGAGACTATAGTGGTAGGATGGTCTACGAGAGAGACTATAGTGGTAGGATGGTCTACAGAGAGAGACTATAGTGGTAGGATGGTCTACAGAGAGAGACTATAGTGGTAGGATGGTCTACAGAGAGAGAGACTATAGTGGTAGGATGGTCTACAGAGAGACTATAGTGGTAGGATGGTCTACAGAGAGAGAGACTATAGTGGTAGGATGGTCTACAGAGAGAGACTATAGTGGTAGGATGGTCTACAGAGAGACTATAGTGGTAGGATGGTCTACAGAGAGAGACTATAGTGGTAGGATGGTCTACGAGAGAGAGACTATAGTGGTAGGATGGTCTACAGAGAGAGACTATAGTGGTAGGATGGTCTACAGAGAGAGACTATAGTGGTAGGATGGTCTACAGAGAGAGACTATAGTGGTAGGATGGTCTACAGAGAGAGACTATAGTGGTAGGATGGTCTACAGAGAGAGACTATAGTGGTAGGATGGTCTACAGAGAGAGAGAATATAGTGGTAGGATGGTCAACAGAGAGAGAGACTATAGTGGTAGGATGGTCTACAGAGAGAGAGACTATAGTGGTAGGATGGTCTACAGAGAGAGACTATAGTGGTAGGATGGTCTACAGGAGAGAGACTATAGTGGTAGGATGGTCTACAGAGAGAGAGACTATAGTGGTAGGATGGTCTACAGAGAGAGACTATAGTGGTAGGATGGTCTACAGAGAGAGACTATAGTGGTAGGATGGTCTACAGAGAGAGACTATAGTGGTAGGATGGTCTACAGAGAGACTATAGTGGTAGGATGGTCTACAGAGAGACTATAGTGGTAGGATGGTCTACAGAGAGAGAGACTATAGTGGTAGGATGGTCTACAGAGAGACTATAGTGGTAGGATGGTCTACAGAGAGAGAGACTATAGTGGTAGGATGGTCTACAGAGAGAGACTATAGTGGTAGGATGGTCTACAGAGAGACTATAGTGGTAGGATGGTCTACAGAGAGACTATAGTGGTAGGATGGTCTACAGAGAGAGACTATAGTGGTAGGATGGTCTACAGAGAGAGACTATAGTGGTAGGATGGTCTACGAGAGAGACTATAGTGGTAGGATGGTCTACAGAGAGAGACTATAGTGGTAGGATGGTCTACAGAGAGAGACTATAGTGGTAGGATGGTCTACAGAGAGAGACTATAGTGGTAGGATGGTCTACAGAGAGAGACTATAGTGGTAGGATGGTCTACAGAGAGAGACTATAGTGGTAGGATGGTCTACAGAGAGAGAGACTATAGTGGTAGGATGGTCTACAGAGAGAGACTATAGTGGTAGGATGGTCTACAGAGAGAGACTATAGTGGTAGGATGGTCTACAAGAGAGACTATAGTGGTAGGATGGTCTACAGAGAGACTATAGTGGTAGGATGGTCTACAGAGAGAGACTATAGTGGTAGGATGGTCTACAAGAGAGAGACTATAGTGGTAGGATGGTCTACAGAGAGAGACTATAGTGGTAGGATGGTCTACAGAGAGAGACTATAGTGGTAGGATGGTCTACAGAGAGAGAGACTATAGTGGTAGGATGGTCTACAGAGAGACTATAGTGGTAGGATGGTCTACAGAGAGAGACTATAGTGGTAGGATGGTCTACAGAGAGAGAGACTATAGTGGTAGGATGGTCTACAGAGAGACTATAGTGGTAGGATGGTCTACAGAGAGAGACTATAGTGGTAGGATGGTCTACAGAGAGACTATAGTGGTAGGATGGTCTACAGAGAGAGAGACTATAGTGGTAGGATGGTCTACAGAGAGACTATAGTGGTAGGATGGTCTACAGAGAGAGAGACTATAGTGGTAGGATGGTCTACAGAGAGACTATAGTGGTAGGATGGTCTACAGAGAGAGACTATAGTGGTAGGATGGTCTACAGAGAGAGACTATAGTGGTAGGATGGTCTACAGAGAGAGACTATAGTGGTAGGATGGTCTACAGAGAGACTATAGTGGTAGGATGGTCTACAGAGAGAGAGACTATAGTGGTAGGATGGTCTACAGAGAGACTATAGTGGTAGGATGGTCTACAGAGAGAGAGACTATAGTGGTAGGATGGTCTACAGAGAGAGAGACTATAGTGGTAGGATGGTCTACAGAGAGACTATAGTGGTAGGATGGTCTACAGAGAGACTATAGTGGTAGGATGGTCTACAGAGAGACTATAGTGGTAGGATGGTCTACAGAGAGAGACTATAGTGGTAGGATGGTCTACAGAGAGACTATAGTGGTAGGATGGTCTACAGAGAGAGACTATAGTGGTAGGATGGTCTACAGAGAGAGACTATAGTGGTAGGATGGTCTACGAGAGAGACTATAGTGGTAGGATGGTCTACAGAGAGAGAGACTATAGTGGTAGGATGGTCTACAGAGAGAGAGACTATAGTGGTAGGATGGTCTACAGAGAGAGACTATAGTGGTAGGATGGTCTACAGAGAGAGACTATAGTGGTAGGATGGTCTACAGAGAGAGAGACTATAGTGGTAGGATGGTCTACAGAGAGAGACTATAGTGGTAGGATGGTCTACAGAGAGAGAGACTATAGTGGTAGGATGGTCTACAGAGAGACTATAGTGGTAGGATGGTCTACAGAGAGACTATAGTGGTAGGATGGTCTACAGAGAGAGAGACTATAGTGGTAGGATGGTCTACAGAGAGAGACTATAGTGGTAGGATGGTCTACAAGAGAGACTATAGTGGTAGGATGGTCTACAGAGAGAGACTATAGTGGTAGGATGGTCTACAGAGAGAGACTATAGTGGTAGGATGGTCTACAGAGAGAGACTATAGTGGTAGGATGGTCTACAGGAGAGAGACTATAGTGGTAGGATGGTCTACAGAGAGAGACTATAGTGGTAGGATGGTCTACGAGAGAGACTATAGTGGTAGGATGGTCTACAGAGAGAGACTATAGTGGTAGGATGGTCTACAGAGAGAGACTATAGTGGTAGGATGGTCTACAGAGAGAGACTATAGTGGTAGGATGGTCTACAAGAGAGACTATAGTGGTAGGATGGTCTACAGAGAGACTATAGTGGTAGGATGGTCTACAGAGAGAGACTATAGTGGTAGGATGGTCTACGAGAGAGACTATAGTGGTAGGATGGTCTACAGAGAGAGACTATAGTGGTAGGATGGTCTACAGAGAGAGAGACTATAGTGGTAGGATGGTCTACAAGAGAGACTATAGTGGTAGGATGGTCTACAAGAGAGAGACTATAGTGGTAGGATGGTCTACAGAGAGAGACTATAGTGGTAGGATGGTCTACAGAGAGAGACTATAGTGGTAGGATGGTCTACAGAGAGAGAGACTATAGTGGTAGGATGGTCTACAGAGAGAGACTATAGTGGTAGGATGGTCTACAGAGAGAGACTATAGTGGTAGGATGGTCTACAGAGAGACTATAGTGGTAGGATGGTCTACAGAGAGAGACTATAGTGGTAGGATGGTCTACAGAGAGAGAGACTATAGTGGTAGGATGGTCTACAGAGAGAGACTATAGTGGTAGGATGGTCTACAGAGAGAGACTATAGTGGTAGGATGGTCTACAGAGAGAGACTATAGTGGTAGGATGGTCTACAGAGAGAGAGACTATAGTGGTAGGATGGTCTACAGAGAGAGACTATAGTGGTAGGATGGTCTACAGAGAGAGACTATAGTGGTAGGATGGTCTACAGAGAGACTATAGTGGTAGGATGGTCTACAGAGAGACTATAGTGGTAGGATGGTCTACAGAGAGACTATAGTGGTAGGATGGTCTACAGAGAGACTATAGTGGTAGGATGGTCTACAGGAGAGAGACTATAGTGGTAGGATGGTCTACAGAGAGAGACTATAGTGGTAGGATGGTCTACAGAGAGACTATAGTGGTAGGATGGTCTACAGAGAGACTATAGTGGTAGGATGGTCTACAGAGAGACTATAGTGGTAGGATGGTCTACAGAGAGAGACTATAGTGGTAGGATGGTCTACAGAGAGAGACTATAGTGGTAGGATGGTCTACAGAGAGAGACTATAGTGGTAGGATGGTCTACAAGAGAGAGACTATAGTGGTAGGATGGTCTACAGAGAGAGACTATAGTGGTAGGATGGTCTACAGAGAGAGAGACTATAGTGGTAGGATGGTCTACAGAGAGACTATAGTGGTAGGATGGTCTACAGAGAGAGACTATAGTGGTAGGATGGTCTACGAGAGAGACTATAGTGGTAGGATGGTCTACAAGAGAGACTATAGTGGTAGGATGGTCTACAGAGAGAGACTATAGTGGTAGGATGGTCTACAGAGAGAGACTATAGTGGTAGGATGGTCTACAGAGAGACTATAGTGGTAGGATGGTCTACAGAGAGAGACTATAGTGGTAGGATGGTCTACAGAGAGAGAGACTATAGTGGTAGGATGGTCTACGAGAGAGAGACTATAGTGGTAGGATGGTCTACAGAGAGAGACTATAGTGGTAGGATGGTCTACAGAGAGAGACTATAGTGGTAGGATGGTCTACAGAGAGACTATAGTGGTAGGATGGTCTACAGAGAGAGAGACTATAGTGGTAGGATGGTCTACAGAGAGAGAGACTATAGTGGTAGGATGGTCTACAGAGAGACTATAGTGGTAGGATGGTCTACAGAGAGAGACTATAGTGGTAGGATGGTCTACAGAGAGACTATAGTGGTAGGATGGTCTACAGAGAGACTATAGTGGTAGGATGGTCTACAGAGAGACTATAGTGGTAGGATGGTCTACAGAGAGACTATAGTGGTAGGATGGTCTACAGAGACTATAGTGGTAGGATGGTCTACAGAGAGAGACTATAGTGGTAGGATGGTCTACAGAGAGAGACTATAGTGGTAGGATGGTCTACAGAGAGAGAGACTATAGTGGTAGGATGGTCTACAGAGAGACTATAGTGGTAGGATGGTCTACAGAGACTATAGTGGTAGGATGGTCTACAGAGAGAGACTATAGTGGTAGGATGGTCTACAGAGAGAGAGACTATAGTGGTAGGATGGTCTACAGAGAGAGACTATAGTGGTAGGATGGTCTACAGAGAGAGAGACTATAGTGGTAGGATGGTCTACAGAGAGACTATAGTGGTAGGATGGTCTACAGAGAGAGAGACTATAGTGGTAGGATGGTCTACAGAGAGAGAGACTATAGTGGTAGGATGGTCTACAGAGAGACTATAGTGGTAGGATGGTCTACAGAGAGAGACTATAGTGGTAGGATGGTCTACAGAGAGACTATAGTGGTAGGATGGTCTACAGAGAGAGACTATAGTGGTAGGATGGTCTACAGAGAGAGACTATAGTGGTAGGATGGTCTACAGAGAGAGACTATAGTGGTAGGATGGTCTACAGAGAGACTATAGTGGTAGGATGGTCTACAGAGAGAGAGACTATAGTGGTAGGATGGTCTACAGAGAGAGAGACTATAGTGGTAGGATGGTCTACAGAGAGACTATAGTGGTAGGATGGTCTACAGAGAGAGACTATAGTGGTAGGATGGTCTACAGAGAGAGACTATAGTGGTAGGATGGTCTACAGAGAGAGACTATAGTGGTAGGATGGTCTACAGAGAGAGAGACTATAGTGGTAGGATGGTCTACAGAGAGAGACTATAGTGGTAGGATGGTCTACGAGAGAGACTATAGTGGTAGGATGGTCTACAGAGAGAGAGACTATAGTGGTAGGATGGTCTACAGAGAGAGACTATAGTGGTAGGATGGTCTACAGAGAGAGACTATAGTGGTAGGATGGTCTACAGAGAGAGACTATAGTGGTAGGATGGTCTACAAGAGAGACTATAGTGGTAGGATGGTCTACAGAGAGAGAGACTATAGTGGTAGGATGGTCTACAGAGAGAGAGACTATAGTGGTAGGATGGTCTACAGAGAGAGACTATAGTGGTAGGATGGTCTACAGAGAGAGACTATAGTGGTAGGATGGTCTACAGAGAGAGACTATAGTGGTAGGATGGTCTACAGAGAGAGACTATAGTGGTAGGATGGTCTACAGAGAGAGACTATAGTGGTAGGATGGTCTACAGAGAGAGACTATAGTGGTAGGATGGTCTACAGAGAGAGACTATAGTGGTAGGATGGTCTACAGAGAGAGAGACTATAGTGGTAGGATGGTCTACGAGAGAGAGACTATAGTGGTAGGATGGTCTACAGAGAGAGACTATAGTGGTAGGATGGTCTACAGAGAGACTATAGTGGTAGGATGGTCTACAGAGAGAGACTATAGTGGTAGGATGGTCTACAGAGAGAGACTATAGTGGTAGGATGGTCTACAAGAGAGACTATAGTGGTAGGATGGTCTACAGAGAGAGACTATAGTGGTAGGATGGTCTACAGAGAGAGACTATAGTGGTAGGATGGTCTACAGAGAGAGACTATAGTGGTAGGATGGTCTACAGGAGAGAGACTATAGTGGTAGGATGGTCTACAGAGAGAGACTATAGTGGTAGGATGGTCTACGAGAGAGAGACTATAGTGGTAGGATGGTCTACAGAGAGAGACTATAGTGGTAGGATGGTCTACAGAGAGAGACTATAGTGGTAGGATGGTCTACAAGAGAGAGACTATAGTGGTAGGATGGTCTACAAAGAGAGACTATAGTGGTAGGATGGTCTACGAGAGAGACTATAGTGGTAGGATGGTCTACGAGAGAGACTATAGTGGTAGGATGGTCTACAGAGAGAGACTATAGTGGTAGGATGGTCTACAGAGAGAGAGACTATAGTGGTAGGATGGTCTACAGAGAGAGACTATAGTGGTAGGATGGTCTACAGAGAGACTATAGTGGTAGGATGGTCTACAGAGAGAGACTATAGTGGTAGGATGGTCTACAAGAGAGAGACTATAGTGGTAGGATGGTCTACAGAGAGAGACTATAGTGGTAGGATGGTCTACAAGAGAGAGACTATAGTGGTAGGATGGTCTACAGAGAGAGACTATAGTGGTAGGATGGTCTACAGAGAGACTATAGTGGTAGGATGGTCTACAGAGAAGACTATAGTGGTAGGATGGTCTACAGAGAGAGACTATAGTGGTAGGATGGTCTACAGAGAGAGACTATAGTGGTAGGATGGTCTACAGAGAGACTATAGTGGTAGGATGGTCTACAGAGAGAGACTATAGTGGTAGGATGGTCTACAGAGAGACTATAGTGGTAGGATGGTCTACAGAGAGAGAGACTATAGTGGTAGGATGGTCTACAGAGAGAGACTATAGTGGTAGGATGGTCTACAGAGAGAGACTATAGTGGTAGGATGGTCTACAGAGAGAGAGACTATAGTGGTAGGATGGTCTACAAGAGAGAGACTATAGTGGTAGGATGGTCTACAGAGAGACTATAGTGGTAGGATGGTCTACAGAGAGAGACTATAGTGGTAGGATGGTCTACGAGAGAGAGACTATAGTGGTAGGATGGTCTACAGAGAGAGACTATAGTGGTAGGATGGTCTACAGAGAGAGAGACTATAGTGGTAGGATGGTCTACAGAGAGACTATAGTGGTAGGATGGTCTACAGAGAGAGACTATAGTGGTAGGATGGTCTACAAGAGAGAGACTATAGTGGTAGGATGGTCTACAGAGAGAGACTATAGTGGTAGGATGGTCTACAGAGAGAGACTATAGTGGTAGGATGGTCTACAGAGAGAGACTATAGTGGTAGGATGGTCTACAGAGAGAGACTATAGTGGTAGGATGGTCTACAGAGAGAGACTATAGTGGTAGGATGGTCTACAGAGAGAGAGACTATAGTGGTAGGATGGTCTACAGAGAGACTATAGTGGTAGGATGGTCTACAGAGAGAGACTATAGTGGTAGGATGGTCTACAAGAGAGACTATAGTGGTAGGATGGTCTACAGAGAGACTATAGTGGTAGGATGGTCTACAGAGAGAGACTATAGTGGTAGGATGGTCTACAGAGAGAGACTATAGTGGTAGGATGGTCTACAGAGAGACTATAGTGGTAGGATGGTCTACAGAGAGAGACTATAGTGGTAGGATGGTCTACAGAGAGAGACTATAGTGGTAGGATGGTCTACAGAGAGAGACTATAGTGGTAGGATGGTCTACAGAGAGAGACTATAGTGGTAGGATGGTCTACAGAGAGAGACTATAGTGGTAGGATGGTCTACGAGAGAGAGACTATAGTGGTAGGATGGTCTACAGAGAGAGACTATAGTGGTAGGATGGTCTACAGAGAGAGACTATAGTGGTAGGATGGTCTACAGAGAGAGACTATAGTGGTAGGATGGTCTACGAGAGAGACTATAGTGGTAGGATGGTCTACAGAGAGAGACTATAGTGGTAGGATGGTCTACGAGAGAGAGACTATAGTGGTAGGATGGTCTACAAGAGAGACTATAGTGGTAGGATGGTCTACAGAGAGAGAGACTATAGTGGTAGGATGGTCTACGAGAGAGACTATAGTGGTAGGATGGTCTACAGAGAGAGACTATAGTGGTAGGATGGTCTACAGAGAGAGAGACTATAGTGGTAGGATGGTCTACAGAGAGACTATAGTGGTAGGATGGTCTACAGAGAGAGACTATAGTGGTAGGATGGTCTACAGAGAGACTATAGTGGTAGGATGGTCTACAGAGAGAGACTATAGTGGTAGGATGGTCTACAGAGAGAGAGACTATAGTGGTAGGATGGTCTACAGAGAGACTATAGTGGTAGGATGGTCTACAGAGAGAGACTATAGTGGTAGGATGGTCTACAGAGAGAGACTATAGTGGTAGGATGGTCTACAGAGAGAGACTATAGTGGTAGGATGGTCTACAGAGAGAGACTATAGTGGTAGGATGGTCTACAGAGAGAGAGACTATAGTGGTAGGATGGTCTACAGAGAGACTATAGTGGTAGGATGGTCTACAGAGAGAGACTATAGTGGTAGGATGGTCTACAGAGAGAGAGACTATAGTGGTAGGATGGTCTACAGAGAGAGACTATAGTGGTAGGATGGTCTACAGAGAGAGACTATAGTGGTAGGATGGTCTACAGAGAGAGACTATAGTGGTAGGATGGTCTACAGAGAGAGACTATAGTGGTAGGATGGTCTACAGAGAGAGACTATAGTGGTAGGATGGTCTACAGAGAGAGACTATAGTGGTAGGATGGTCTACAGAGAGACTATAGTGGTAGGATGGTCTACAGAGAGAGACTATAGTGGTAGGATGGTCTACAGAGAGAGAGACTATAGTGGTAGGATGGTCTACAGAGAGAGAGACTATAGTGGTAGGATGGTCTACAGAGAGACTATAGTGGTAGGATGGTCTACGAGAGAGAGACTATAGTGGTAGGATGGTCTACAGAGAGACTATAGTGGTAGGATGGTCTACAGAGAGAGAGACTATAGTGGTAGGATGGTCTACAGAGAGAGACTATAGTGGTAGGATGGTCTACAGAGAGACTATAGTGGTAGGATGGTCTACAGAGAGAGACTATAGTGGTAGGATGGTCTACAGAGAGAGACTATAGTGGTAGGATGGTCTACAGAGAGAGAGACTATAGTGGTAGGATGGTCTACAGAGAGACTATAGTGGTAGGATGGTCTACAGAGAGAGACTATAGTGGTAGGATGGTCTACAGAGAGAGACTATAGTGGTAGGATGGTCTACAGAGAGAGACTATAGTGGTAGGATGGTCTACAGAGAGAGACTATAGTGGTAGGATGGTCTACAGAGAGAGACTATAGTGGTAGGATGGTCTACAGAGAGAGACTATAGTGGTAGGATGGTCTACAGAGAGAGACTATAGTGGTAGGATGGTCTACAGAGAGAGACTATAGTGGTAGGATGGTCTACAGAGAGAGACTATAGTGGTAGGATGGTCTACAAGAGAGACTATAGTGGTAGGATGGTCTACGAGAGAGAGACTATAGTGGTAGGATGGTCTACAGAGAGAGACTATAGTGGTAGGATGGTCTACAGAGAGAGACTATAGTGGTAGGATGGTCTACAGAGAGAGACTATAGTGGTAGGATGGTCTACAGAGAGAGAGACTATAGTGGTAGGATGGTCTACAGAGAGAGACTATAGTGGTAGGATGGTCTACGAGAGAGACTATAGTGGTAGGATGGTCTACAGAGAGAGAGACTATAGTGGTAGGATGGTCTACAGAGAGACTATAGTGGTAGGATGGTCTACAGAGAGAGACTATAGTGGTAGGATGGTCTACAGAGAGAGACTATAGTGGTAGGATGGTCTACAGAGAGAGACTATAGTGGTAGGATGGTCTACAGAGAGAGACTATAGTGGTAGGATGGTCTACAGAGAGAGACTATAGTGGTAGGATGGTCTACAGAGAGAGACTATAGTGGTAGGATGGTCTACAGAGAGAGACTATAGTGGTAGGATGGTCTACAGAGAGACTATAGTGGTAGGATGGTCTACAGAGAGAGAGACTATAGTGGTAGGATGGTCTACGAGAGAGAGACTATAGTGGTAGGATGGTCTACAGAGAGAGACTATAGTGGTAGGATGGTCTACAGAGAGAGACTATAGTGGTAGGATGGTCTACAGAGAGAGAGACTATAGTGGTAGGATGGTCTACAGAGAGAGACTATAGTGGTAGGATGGTCTACAGAGAGAGACTATAGTGGTAGGATGGTCTACAGAGAGAGACTATAGTGGTAGGATGGTCTACAGAGAGAGACTATAGTGGTAGGATGGTCTACAGAGAGACTATAGTGGTAGGATGGTCTACAGAGAGAGAGACTATAGTGGTAGGATGGTCTACAGAGAGACTATAGTGGTAGGATGGTCTACAGAGAGAGAGACTATAGTGGTAGGATGGTCTACAGAGAGAGACTATAGTGGTAGGATGGTCTACAGAGAGAGACTATAGTGGTAGGATGGTCTACAGAGAGAGAGACTATAGTGGTAGGATGGTCTACAGAGAGACTATAGTGGTAGGATGGTCTACAGAGAGACTATAGTGGTAGGATGGTCTACAGAGAGAGAGACTATAGTGGTAGGATGGTCTACAGAGAGACTATAGTGGTAGGATGGTCTACAGAGAGACTATAGTGGTAGGATGGTCTACAGAGAGAGACTGTAGTGGTAGGATGGTCTACAGAGAGACTATAGTGGTAGGATGGTCTACAGAGAGAGACTATAGTGGTAGGATGGTCTACAGAGAGAGACTATAGTGGTAGGATGGTCTACAGAAGAGAGACTATAGTGGTAGGATGGTCTACAGAGAGAGACTATAGTGGTAGGATGGTCTACAGAGAGAGACTATAGTGGTAGGATGGTCTACAGAGAGAGAGACTATAGTGGTAGGATGGTCTACAGAGAGACTATAGTGGTAGGATGGTCTACAGAGAGAGAGACTATAGTGGTAGGATGGTCTACAGAGAGAGACTATAGTGGTAGGATGGTCTACAAAGAGAGACTATAGTGGTAGGATGGTCTACAGAGAGAGACTATAGTGGTAGGATGGTCTACAGAGAGAGACTATAGTGGTAGGATGGTCTACAGAGAGAGACTATAGTGGTAGGATGGTCTACAGAGAGAGAGACTATAGTGGTAGGATGGTCTACAGAGAGAGACTATAGTGGTAGGATGGTCTACAGAGAGAGACTATAGTGGTAGGATGGTCTACAGAGAGAGACTATAGTGGTAGGATGGTCTACAGAGAGAGACTATAGTGGTAGGATGGTCTACAGAGAGAGACTATAGTGGTAGGATGGTCTACAGAGAGAGACTATAGTGGTAGGATGGTCTACAGAGAGAGACTATAGTGGTAGGATGGTCTACAGAGAGAGACTATAGTGGTAGGATGGTCTACAGAGAGACTATAGTGGTAGGATGGTCTACAGAGAGAGACTATAGTGGTAGGATGGTCTACAGAGAGAGACTATAGTGGTAGGATGGTCTACAGAGAGAGACTATAGTGGTAGGATGGTCTACAGAGAGAGACTATAGTGGTAGGATGGTCTACGAGAGAGACTATAGTGGTAGGATGGTCTACAGAGAGAGACTATAGTGGTAGGATGGTCTACAGAGAGAGACTATAGTGGTAGGATGGTCTACAGAGAGAGACTATAGTGGTAGGATGGTCTACAGAGAGACTATAGTGGTAGGATGGTCTACAGAGAGAGAGACTATAGTGGTAGGATGGTCTACAGAGAGAGACTATAGTGGTAGGATGGTCTACAGAGAGAGACTATAGTGGTAGGATGGTCTACAGAGAGAGACTATAGTGGTAGGATGGTCTACAGAGAGAGACTATAGTGGTAGGATGGTCTACGAGAGAGACTATAGTGGTAGGATGGTCTACAGAGAGAGAGACTATAGTGGTAGGATGGTCTACAGAGAGAGACTATAGTGGTAGGATGGTCTACAGAGAGAGACTATAGTGGTAGGATGGTCTACAAAGAGAGACTATAGTGGTAGGATGGTCTACAGAGAGAGAGACTATAGTGGTAGGATGGTCTACAGAGAGAGACTATAGTGGTAGGATGGTCTACAGAGAGAGACTATAGTGGTAGGATGGTCTACAGAGAGACTATAGTGGTAGGATGGTCTACAGAGAGAGACTATAGTGGTAGGATGGTCTACAGAGAGACTATAGTGGTAGGATGGTCTACAGAGAGAGACTATAGTGGTAGGATGGTCTACAGAGAGAGACTATAGTGGTAGGATGGTCTACAAGAGAGACTATAGTGGTAGGATGGTCTACAAGAGAGACTATAGTGGTAGGATGGTCTACAAGAGAGACTATAGTGGTAGGATGGTCTACAGAGAGAGACTATAGTGGTAGGATGGTCTACAGAGAGAGACTATAGTGGTAGGATGGTCTACAGAGAGAGACTATAGTGGTAGGATGGTCTACAGAGAGAGACTATAGTGGTAGGATGGTCTACAGAGAGAGACTATAGTGGTAGGATGGTCTACAAGAGAGACTATAGTGGTAGGATGGTCTACAGAGAGAGAGACTATAGTGGTAGGATGGTCTACAAGAGAGACTATAGTGGTAGGATGGTCTACAGGAGAGAGACTATAGTGGTAGGATGGTCTACGAGAGAGACTATAGTGGTAGGATGGTCTACGAGAGAGAGACTATAGTGGTAGGATGGTCTACAGAGAGACTATAGTGGTAGGATGGTCTACAGAGAGAGACTATAGTGGTAGGATGGTCTACAGAGAGAGAGACTATAGTGGTAGGATGGTCTACAGAGAGACTATAGTGGTAGGATGGTCTACAGAGAGAGACTATAGTGGTAGGATGGTCTACAGAGAGACTATAGTGGTAGGATGGTCTACAGAGAGAGAGACTATAGTGGTAGGATGGTCTACGAGAGAGACTATAGTGGTAGGATGGTCTACAGAGAGAGAGACTATAGTGGTAGGATGGTCTACAGAGAGACTATAGTGGTAGGATGGTCTACAGAGAGAGACTATAGTGGTAGGATGGTCTACAGAGAGAGACTATAGTGGTAGGATGGTCTACGAGAGAGACTATAGTGGTAGGATGGTCTACAGAGAGAGAGACTATAGTGGTAGGATGGTCTACAGAGAGAGACTATAGTGGTAGGATGGTCTACAGAGAGACTATAGTGGTAGGATGGTCTACGAGAGAGAGACTATAGTGGTAGGATGGTCTACAGAGAGAGACTATAGTGGTAGGATGGTCTACAGAGAGAGACTATAGTGGTAGGATGGTCTACAGAGAGAGAGACTATAGTGGTAGGATGGTCTACAGAGAGAGACTATAGTGGTAGGATGGTCTACAGAGAGAGACTATAGTGGTAGGATGGTCTACAGAGAGAGACTATAGTGGTAGGATGGTCTACAGAGAGAGAGACTATAGTGGTAGGATGGTCTACAGAGAGACTATAGTGGTAGGATGGTCTACAGAGACTATAGTGGTAGGATGGTCTACAGAGAGAGACTATAGTGGTAGGATGGTCTACAGAGAGACTATAGTGGTAGGATGGTCTACAGAGAGAGACTATAGTGGTAGGATGGTCTACAGAGAGACTATAGTGGTAGGATGGTCTACAGAGAGAGACTATAGTGGTAGGATGGTCTACAGAGAGAGACTATAGTGGTAGGATGGTCTACAGAGAGAGACTATAGTGGTAGGATGGTCTACGAGAGAGACTATAGTGGTAGGATGGTCTACAGAGAGAGACTATAGTGGTAGGATGGTCTACAGAGAGAGACTATAGTGGTAGGATGGTCTACAGAGAGAGACTATAGTGGTAGGATGGTCTACAGAGAGAGACTATAGTGGTAGGATGGTCTACAGAGAGAGACTATAGTGGTAGGATGGTCTACAGAGAGACTATAGTGGTAGGATGGTCTACAGAGAGAGAGACTATAGTGGTAGGATGGTCTACAGAGAGAGACTATAGTGGTAGGATGGTCTACAGAGAGAGACTATAGTGGTAGGATGGTCTACAGAGAGAGACTATAGTGGTAGGATGGTCTACAGAGAGAGACTATAGTGGTAGGATGGTCTACAGAGAGAGACTATAGTGGTAGGATGGTCTACAGAGAGAGAGACTATAGTGGTAGGATGGTCTACAGAGAGACTATAGTGGTAGGATGGTCTACAGAGAGAGAGACTATAGTGGTAGGATGGTCTACAGAGAGAGAGACTATAGTGGTAGGATGGTCTACAGAGAGAGACTATAGTGGTAGGATGGTCTACAGAGAGACTATAGTGGTAGGATGGTCTACAGAGAGACTATAGTGGTAGGATGGTCTACAGAGAGAGACTATAGTGGTAGGATGGTCTACAGAGAGACTATAGTGGTAGGATGGTCTACAGAGAGAGACTATAGTGGTAGGATGGTCTACAGAGAGAGACTATAGTGGTAGGATGGTCTACAGGAGAGAGACTATAGTGGTAGGATGGTCTACAGAGAGAGACTATAGTGGTAGGATGGTCTACAGAGAGACTATAGTGGTAGGATGGTCTACAGAGAGAGACTATAGTGGTAGGATGGTCTACGAGAGAGACTATAGTGGTAGGATGGTCTACAAGAGAGACTATAGTGGTAGGATGGTCTACAGAGAGAGACTATAGTGGTAGGATGGTCTACAAGAGAGAGACTATAGTGGTAGGATGGTCTACAGAGAGAGAGACTATAGTGGTAGGATGGTCTACAGAGAGAGACTATAGTGGTAGGATGGTCTACAGAGAGAGACTATAGTGGTAGGATGGTCTACAGAGAGAGACTATAGTGGTAGGATGGTCTACAAGAGAGACTATAGTGGTAGGATGGTCTACAGAGAGAGACTATAGTGGTAGGATGGTCTACAGAGAGAGAGACTATAGTGGTAGGATGGTCTACAGAGAGAGACTATAGTGGTAGGATGGTCTACAGAGAGAGACTATAGTGGTAGGATGGTCTACAGAGAGAGACTATAGTGGTAGGATGGTCTACGAGAGAGACTATAGTGGTAGGATGGTCTACAGAGAGAGAGACTATAGTGGTAGGATGGTCTACAGAGAGACTATAGTGGTAGGATGGTCTACAGAAGAGAGACTATAGTGGTAGGATGGTCTACAAGAGAGAGACTATAGTGGTAGGATGGTCTACAGAGAGACTATAGTGGTAGGATGGTCTACAGAGAGACTATAGTGGTAGGATGGTCTACAGAGAGAGAGACTATAGTGGTAGGATGGTCTACAGAGAGAGAGACTATAGTGGTAGGATGGTCTACAAGAGAGAGACTATAGTGGTAGGATGGTCTACGAGAGAGACTATAGTGGTAGGATGGTCTACAGAGAGAGAGACTATAGTGGTAGGATGGTCTACAGAGAGAGACTATAGTGGTAGGATGGTCTACAGAGACTATAGTGGTAGGATGGTCTACAGAGAGAGACTATAGTGGTAGGATGGTCTACAGAGAGAGAGACTATAGTGGTAGGATGGTCTACAGAGAGAGACTATAGTGGTAGGATGGTCTACAGAGAGAGACTATAGTGGTAGGATGGTCTACAGAGAGAGAGACTATAGTGGTAGGATGGTCTACAGAGAGAGAGACTATAGTGGTAGGATGGTCTACAGAGAGACTATAGTGGTAGGATGGTCTACAGAGAGACTATAGTGGTAGGATGGTCTACAAGAGAGAGACTATAGTGGTAGGATGGTCTACAGAGAGAGACTATAGTGGTAGGATGGTCTACAGAGAGAGACTATAGTGGTAGGATGGTCTACAGAGAGAGACTATAGTGGTAGGATGGTCTACAGAGAGAGACTATAGTGGTAGGATGGTCTACAGAGAGAGACTATAGTGGTAGGATGGTCTACAGAGAGAGAGACTATAGTGGTAGGATGGTCTACAAGAGAGACTATAGTGGTAGGATGGTCTACGAGAGAGACTATAGTGGTAGGATGGTCTACAGAGAGACTATAGTGGTAGGATGGTCTACAGAGAGAGACTATAGTGGTAGGATGGTCTACAGAGAGAGACTATAGTGGTAGGATGGTCTACAGAGAGAGACTATAGTGGTAGGATGGTCTACAGAGAGAGACTATAGTGGTAGGATGGTCTACAGAGAGAGACTATAGTGGTAGGATGGTCTACAGAGAGAGACTATAGTGGTAGGATGGTCTACGAGAGAGACTATAGTGGTAGGATGGTCTACAGAGAGAGACTATAGTGGTAGGATGGTCTACAAGAGAGACTATAGTGGTAGGATGGTCTACAGAGAGAGACTATAGTGGTAGGATGGTCTACAGAGAGACTATAGTGGTAGGATGGTCTACAGAGAGAGACTATAGTGGTAGGATGGTCTACGGAGAGAGACTATAGTGGTAGGATGGTCTACAGAGAGAGAGACTATAGTGGTAGGATGGTCTACAGAGAGACTATAGTGGTAGGATGGTCTACAGAGAGAGACTATAGTGGTAGGATGGTCTACAGAGAGACTATAGTGGTAGGATGGTCTACAGAGAGAGACTATAGTGGTAGGATGGTCTACAGAGAGAGACTATAGTGGTAGGATGGTCTACAGAGAGAGACTATAGTGGTAGGATGGTCTACAGAGAGAGACTATAGTGGTAGGATGGTCTACAGAGAGAGACTATAGTGGTAGGATGGTCTACAGAGAGAGACTATAGTGGTAGGATGGTCTACAGAGAGAGACTATAGTGGTAGGATGGTCTACAGAGAGACTATAGTGGTAGGATGGTCTACAGAGAGAGACTATAGTGGTAGGATGGTCTACAGAGAGAGACTATAGTGGTAGGATGGTCTACAGAGAGAGACTATAGTGGTAGGATGGTCTACAGAGAGAGACTATAGTGGTAGGATGGTCTACAGAGAGACTATAGTGGTAGGATGGTCTACAGAGAGAGACTATAGTGGTAGGATGGTCTACAGAGAGACTATAGTGGTAGGATGGTCTACAGAGAGAGAGACTATAGTGGTAGGATGGTCTACAGAGAGACTATAGTGGTAGGATGGTCTACAGAGAGAGACTATAGTGGTAGGATGGTCTACAGAGAGAGAGACTATAGTGGTAGGATGGTCTACAGAGAGAGACTATAGTGGTAGGATGGTCTTGAGAGAGACTATAGTGGTAGGATGGTCTACGGAGAGAGACTATAGTGGTAGGATGGTCTACAAAGAGAGACTATAGTGGTAGGATGGTCTACAGAGAGAGACTATAGTGGTAGGATGGTCTACAGAGAGAGACTATAGTGGTAGGATGGTCTACAGAGAGAGACTATAGTGGTAGGATGGTCTACAGAAGAGAGACTATAGTGGTAGGATGGTCTACAGAGAGAGACTATAGTGGTAGGATGGTCTACAGAGAGAGAGACTATAGTGGTAGGATGGTCTACAGAGAGAGACTATAGTGGTAGGATGGTCTACAGAGAGACTATAGTGGTAGGATGGTCTACAGAGAGAGACTATAGTGGTAGGATGGTCTACAGAGAGACTATAGTGGTAGGATGGTCTACAGAGAGAGACTATAGTGGTAGGATGGTCTACAGAGAGAGAGACTATAGTGGTAGGATGGTCTACAAGAGAGAGACTATAGTGGTAGGATGGTCTACAGAGAGAGAGACTATAGTGGTAGGATGGTCTACAGAGAGAGACTATAGTGGTAGGATGGTCTACAGAGAGAGAGACTATAGTGGTAGGATGGTCTACAAGAGAGAGACTATAGTGGTAGGATGGTCTACAAGAGAGACTATAGTGGTAGGATGGTCTACGAGAGAGAGACTATAGTGGTAGGATGGTCTACAGAGAGAGACTATAGTGGTAGGATGGTCTACAGAGAGAGAGACTATAGTGGTAGGATGGTCTACAGAGAGACTATAGTGGTAGGATGGTCTACAGAGAGAGAGACTATAGTGGTAGGATGGTCTACAGAGAGAGAGACTATAGTGGTAGGATGGTCTACAGAGAGAGACTATAGTGGTAGGATGGTCTACAGGAGAGAGACTATAGTGGTAGGATGGTCTACAGAGAGAGAGACTATAGTGGTAGGATGGTCTACAGAGAGAGACTATAGTGGTAGGATGGTCTACAGAGAGAGACTATAGTGGTAGGATGGTCTACAGAGAGAGACTATAGTGGTAGGATGGTCTACAGAGAGACTATAGTGGTAGGATGGTCTACAGGAGAGAGAGACTATAGTGGTAGGATGGTCTACAGAGAGAGACTATAGTGGTAGGATGGTCTACAAGAGAGACTATAGTGGTAGGATGGTCTACAGAGAGACTATAGTGGTAGGATGGTCTACAGAGAGAGACTATAGTGGTAGGATGGTCTACAGAGAGAGACTATAGTGGTAGGATGGTCTACAAGAGAGAGACTATAGTGGTAGGATGGTCTACAGAGAGACTATAGTGGTAGGATGGTCTACAGAGAGAGACTATAGTGGTAGGATGGTCTACAGAGAGAGACTATAGTGGTAGGATGGTCTACAGAGAGAGACTATAGTGGTAGGATGGTCTACAGAGAGACTATAGTGGTAGGATGGTCTACAGAGAGAGAGACTATAGTGGTAGGATGGTCTACAGAGAGAGAGAGACTATAGTGGTAGGATGGTCTACAGAGAGAGAGACTATAGTGGTAGGATGGTCTACAGAGAGAGACTATAGTGGTAGGATGGTCTACGAGAGAGAGACTATAGTGGTAGGATGGTCTACAGAGAGAGACTATAGTGGTAGGATGGTCTACAGAAGAGAGACTATAGTGGTAGGATGGTCTACAGAGAGAGAGACTATAGTGGTAGGATGGTCTACAAGAGAGACTATAGTGGTAGGATGGTCTACAGAGAGAGAGACTATAGTGGTAGGATGGTCTACAGAGAGAGACTATAGTGGTAGGATGGTCTACAGAGAGACTATAGTGGTAGGATGGTCTACAGAGAGAGACTATAGTGGTAGGATGGTCTACAGAGAGAGACTATAGTGGTAGGATGGTCTACAGAGAGACTATAGTGGTAGGATGGTCTACAGAGAGACTATAGTGGTAGGATGGTCTACAGAGAGAGAGACTATAGTGGTAGGATGGTCTACAGAGAGAGACTATAGTGGTAGGATGGTCTACAGAGAGAGAGACTATAGTGGTAGGATGGTCTACAGAGAGAGAGACTATAGTGGTAGGATGGTCTACAGAGAGAGACTATAGTGGTAGGATGGTCTACGAGAGAGAGACTATAGTGGTAGGATGGTCTACAGAGAGAGACTATAGTGGTAGGATGGTCTACAGAGAGAGACTATAGTGGTAGGATGGTCTACAAGAGAGAGACTATAGTGGTAGGATGGTCTACAGAGAGAGACTATAGTGGTAGGATGGTCTACAAGAGAGAGACTATAGTGGTAGGATGGTCTACGAGAGAGACTATAGTGGTAGGATGGTCTACAGAGAGACTATAGTGGTAGGATGGTCTACAGAGAGAGAGACTATAGTGGTAGGATGGTCTACAGAGAGAGAGACTATAGTGGTAGGATGGTCTACAGAGAGAGAGACTATAGTGGTAGGATGGTCTACAGAGAGACTATAGTGGTAGGATGGTCTACAGAGAGAGACTATAGTGGTAGGATGGTCTACAGAGAGACTATAGTGGTAGGATGGTCTACAGAGAGAGACTATAGTGGTAGGATGGTCTACAGAGAGAGACTATAGTGGTAGGATGGTCTACAGAGAGAGACTATAGTGGTAGGATGGTCTACAGAGAGAGACTATAGTGGTAGGATGGTCTACAGAGAGAGACTATAGTGGTAGGATGGTCTACGAGAGAGACTATAGTGGTAGGATGGTCTACGAGAGAGACTATAGTGGTAGGATGGTCTACAAGAGAGACTATAGTGGTAGGATGGTCTACAGAGAGAGAGACTATAGTGGTAGGATGGTCTACGAGAGAGACTATAGTGGTAGGATGGTCTACAAGAGAGACTATAGTGGTAGGATGGTCTACAGAGAGACTATAGTGGTAGGATGGTCTACAGAGAGAGACTATAGTGGTAGGATGGTCTACAGAGAGAGACTATAGTGGTAGGATGGTCTACAGAGAGAGACTATAGTGGTAGGATGGTCTACAGAGAGAGACTATAGTGGTAGGATGGTCTACAGAGAGAGACTATAGTGGTAGGATGGTCTACAGAGAGAGACTATAGTGGTAGGATGGTCTACAGAGAGAGACTATAGTGGTAGGATGGTCTACAGAGAGAGACTATAGTGGTAGGATGGTCTACAGAGAGAGACTATAGTGGTAGGATGGTCTACAGAGAGACTATAGTGGTAGGATGGTCTACAGAGAGAGACTATAGTGGTAGGATGGTCTACAGAGAGAGACTATAGTGGTAGGATGGTCTACAGAGAGAGACTATAGTGGTAGGATGGTCTACAGAGAGACTATAGTGGTAGGATGGTCTACAAGAGAGAGACTATAGTGGTAGGATGGTCTACAAGAGAGACTATAGTGGTAGGATGGTCTACAGAGAGAGAGACTATAGTGGTAGGATGGTCTACGAGAGAGAGACTATAGTGGTAGGATGGTCTACAAGAGAGAGACTATAGTGGTAGGATGGTCTACAGAGAGACTATAGTGGTAGGATGGTCTACAGAGAGAGAGACTATAGTGGTAGGATGGTCTACAGAGAGAGACTATAGTGGTAGGATGGTCTACAGAGAGACTATAGTGGTAGGATGGTCTACAAGAGAGACTATAGTGGTAGGATGGTCTACAGAGAGAGACTATAGTGGTAGGATGGTCTACAGAGAGAGACTATAGTGGTAGGATGGTCTACGAGAGAGACTATAGTGGTAGGATGGTCTACAGAGAGAGACTATAGTGGTAGGATGGTCTACAAGAGAGACTATAGTGGTAGGATGGTCTACAGAGAGAGACTATAGTGGTAGGATGGTCTACAAGAGAGAGACTATAGTGGTAGGATGGTCTACAGAGAGACTATAGTGGTAGGATGGTCTACAGAGAGAGACTATAGTGGTAGGATGGTCTACAGAGAGAGAGACTATAGTGGTAGGATGGTCTACAGAGAGAGACTATAGTGGTAGGATGGTCTACAGAGAGACTATAGTGGTAGGATGGTCTACAGAGAGAGACTATAGTGGTAGGATGGTCTACAGAGAGAGAGACTATAGTGGTAGGATGGTCTACAGAGAGACTATAGTGGTAGGATGGTCTACAGAGAGAGACTATAGTGGTAGGATGGTCTACAGAGAGAGACTATAGTGGTAGGATGGTCTACAGAGAGAGAGACTATAGTGGTAGGATGGTCTACAGAGAGAGACTATAGTGGTAGGATGGTCTACAGAGAGAGACTATAGTGGTAGGATGGTCTACAGAGAGAGACTATAGTGGTAGGATGGTCTACAGAGAGACTATAGTGGTAGGATGGTCTACAAGAGAGAGACTATAGTGGTAGGATGGTCTACAGAGAGAGACTATAGTGGTAGGATGGTCTACAGAGAGACTATAGTGGTAGGATGGTCTACAGAGAGAGACTATAGTGGTAGGATGGTCTACGAGAGAGAGACTATAGTGGTAGGATGGTCTACGAGAGAGAGACTATAGTGGTAGGATGGTCTACAAGAGAGAGACTATAGTGGTAGGATGGTCTACAAGAGAGAGACTATAGTGGTAGGATGGTCTACAGAGAGAGAGACTATAGTGGTAGGATGGTCTACAGAGAGAGACTATAGTGGTAGGATGGTCTACAGAGAGAGACTATAGTGGTAGGATGGTCTACAGAGAGAGAGACTATAGTGGTAGGATGGTCTACAGAGAGACTATAGTGGTAGGATGGTCTACAGAGAGAGAGACTATAGTGGTAGGATGGTCTACAGAGAGACTATAGTGGTAGGATGGTCTACAGAGAGAGACTATAGTGGTAGGATGGTCTACAGAGAGAGACTATAGTGGTAGGATGGTCTACAGAGAGACTATAGTGGTAGGATGGTCTACGAGAGAGAGACTATAGTGGTAGGATGGTCTACAGAGAGACTATAGTGGTAGGATGGTCTACAGAGAGAGACTATAGTGGTAGGATGGTCTACAGAGAGACTATAGTGGTAGGATGGTCTACAGAGAGAGACTATAGTGGTAGGATGGTCTACAGAGAGAGACTATAGTGGTAGGATGGTCTACAGAGAGAGAGACTATAGTGGTAGGATGGTCTACAGAGAGAGACTATAGTGGTAGGATGGTCTACAGAGAGAGAGACTATAGTGGTAGGATGGTCTACAGAGAGAGACTATAGTGGTAGGATGGTCTACAGAGAGACTATAGTGGTAGGATGGTCTACAGAGAGACTATAGTGGTAGGATGGTCTACAGAGAGAGACTATAGTGGTAGGATGGTCTACAGGAGAGAGACTATAGTGGTAGGATGGTCTACAGAGAGAGACTATAGTGGTAGGATGGTCTACGAGAGAGACTATAGTGGTAGGATGGTCTACAGAGAGACTATAGTGGTAGGATGGTCTACAGAGAGAGACTATAGTGGTAGGATGGTCTACAGAGAGAGACTATAGTGGTAGGATGGTCTACAGAGAGAGACTATAGTGGTAGGATGGTCTACAAGAGAGAGACTATAGTGGTAGGATGGTCTACAGAGAGACTATAGTGGTAGGATGGTCTACAGAGAGAGACTATAGTGGTAGGATGGTCTACGAGAGAGACTATAGTGGTAGGATGGTCTACAGAGAGAGACTATAGTGGTAGGATGGTCTACGAGAGAGACTATAGTGGTAGGATGGTCTACAGAGAGAGACTATAGTGGTAGGATGGTCTACAGAGAGACTATAGTGGTAGGATGGTCTACGAGAGAGACTATAGTGGTAGGATGGTCTACAGAGAGAGACTATAGTGGTAGGATGGTCTACAGAGAGAGACTATAGTGGTAGGATGGTCTACAGAGAGAGACTATAGTGGTAGGATGGTCTACAGAGAGACTATAGTGGTAGGATGGTCTACAGAGAGAGACTATAGTGGTAGGATGGTCTACAGAGAGAGACTATAGTGGTAGGATGGTCTACAGAGAGACTATAGTGGTAGGATGGTCTACAGAGAGACTATAGTGGTAGGATGGTCTACAGAGAGAGACTATAGTGGTAGGATGGTCTACAGAGAGAGAGACTATAGTGGTAGGATGGTCTACAGAGAGACTATAGTGGTAGGATGGTCTACAGAGAGACTATAGTGGTAGGATGGTCTACAGAGAGAGACTATAGTGGTAGGATGGTCTACGAGAGAGACTATAGTGGTAGGATGGTCTACAAGAGAGACTATAGTGGTAGGATGGTCTACAGAGAGAGACTATAGTGGTAGGATGGTCTACAGAGAGAGACTATAGTGGTAGGATGGTCTACAGAGAGAGACTATAGTGGTAGGATGGTCTACAGAGAGACTATAGTGGTAGGATGGTCTACAGAGAGAGACTATAGTGGTAGGATGGTCTACAGAGAGAGACTATAGTGGTAGGATGGTCTACAGAGAGACTATAGTGGTAGGATGGTCTACAGAGAGACTATAGTGGTAGGATGGTCTACAGAGAGAGACTATAGTGGTAGGATGGTCTACAGAGAGAGACTATAGTGGTAGGATGGTCTACAGAGAGAGACTATAGTGGTAGGATGGTCTACAGAGAGAGACTATAGTGGTAGGATGGTCTACAGAGAGAGACTATAGTGGTAGGATGGTCTACAGAGAGAGAGACTATAGTGGTAGGATGGTCTACAGAGAGAGACTATAGTGGTAGGATGGTCTACAGAGAGAGACTATAGTGGTAGGATGGTCTACGAGAGAGACTATAGTGGTAGGATGGTCTACAGAGAGAGACTATAGTGGTAGGATGGTCTACAGAGAGAGACTATAGTGGTAGGATGGTCTACAGAGAGAGACTATAGTGGTAGGATGGTCTACAGGAGAGACTATAGTGGTAGGATGGTCTACAGAGAGAGACTATAGTGGTAGGATGGTCTACAGAGAGAGACTATAGTGGTAGGATGGTCTACAGAGAGAGAGACTATAGTGGTAGGATGGTCTACAGAGAGAGACTATAGTGGTAGGATGGTCTACAGAGAGAGACTATAGTGGTAGGATGGTCTACAGAGAGAGACTATAGTGGTAGGATGGTCTACAGAGAGAGACTATAGTGGTAGGATGGTCTACAGAGAGACTATAGTGGTAGGATGGTCTACAGAGAGAGACTATAGTGGTAGGATGGTCTACAAGAGAGACTATAGTGGTAGGATGGTCTACAGAGAGAGACTATAGTGGTAGGATGGTCTACAGAGGAAGACTATAGTGGTAGGATGGTCTACAGAGAGAGACTATAGTGGTAGGATGGTCTACAGAGAGACTATAGTGGTAGGATGGTCTACAGAGAGAGAGACTATAGTGGTAGGATGGTCTACAGAGAGAGAGACTATAGTGGTAGGATGGTCTACAGAGAGACTATAGTGGTAGGATGGTCTACAGAGAGAGACTATAGTGGTAGGATGGTCTACAGAGAGACTATAGTGGTAGGATGGTCTACAGAGAGAGAGACTATAGTGGTAGGATGGTCTACAGAGAGAGAGAGACTATAGTGGTAGGATGGTCTACAGAGAGAGACTATAGTGGTAGGATGGTCTACAGAGAGAGACTATAGTGGTAGGATGGTCTAGAGAGAGACTATAGTGGTAGGATGGTCTACAAGAGAGAGACTATAGTGGTAGGATGGTCTACAGAGAGAGACTATAGTGGTAGGATGGTCTACAGAGAGACTATAGTGGTAGGATGGTCTACAGAGAGACTATAGTGGTAGGATGGTCTACAGAGAGAGAGACTATAGTGGTAGGATGGTCTACAGAGAGACTATAGTGGTAGGATGGTCTACAGAGAGAGACTATAGTGGTAGGATGGTCTACAGAGAGAGACTATAGTGGTAGGATGGTCTACAGAGAGAGACTATAGTGGTAGGCTGGTCTACAGAGAGAGACTATAGTGGTAGGATGGTCTACAGAGAGAGACTATAGTGGTAGGATGGTCTACAGAGAGAGACTATAGTGGTAGGATGGTCTACAGAGAGACTATAGTGGTAGGATGGTCTACAGAGAGAGAGACTATAGTGGTAGGATGGTCTACAGAGAGACTATAGTGGTAGGATGGTCTACAGAGAGAGACTATAGTGGTAGGATGGTCTACAGAGAGAGAGACTATAGTGGTAGGATGGTCTACAGAGAGACTATAGTGGTAGGATGGTCTACAGAGAGAGACTATAGTGGTAGGATGGTCTACAGAGAGACTATAGTGGTAGGATGGTCTACAGAGAGAGAGACTATAGTGGTAGGATGGTCTACAGAGAGACTATAGTGGTAGGATGGTCTACAGAGAGACTATAGTGGTAGGATGGTCTACAGAGAGACTATAGTGGTAGGATGTAGAGGTCGACCGATTATGATTTTTCAACGCTGATACCGATACCAATTATTGGAGGACCAAAAAAATCTGATACCGATTAATCTGCCTACTTTTATGTATATATTTGTAATAATGACATTTCCAACAATACTGAATGAACACTTTTATTTTAACTTTATATAATATGTAAATAAAATCAATTTAATGTCAAATAAATAATGAAACATGTTCAATTTGGTTTAAATAATGTAAAAAACACAGTGTTGGAGAAGAAAGTAAAAGTGCAATATGTGCCATGTCAAAAAGCTAACGTTTAAGTTCCTTGCTCAGAACATGAGAACATATGAAAGCTGGTGGTTCCTTTTAACATGAGTCTTCAATATTCCCAGGTAAGAAGTTTTAGGTTGTAGTTATTATAGGAATTATAGGACTATTTCTCTCTATACCATTTGTATCTCATATACCTTTGACTATTGGATGTTCTTATAGGCCCTATAGTATTGCCAGCCTAATCTCGGGAGTTGATAGGCTTGAAGTCATAAACAGCGCTGTGCTTCAAGCATTGCTAAGAGCTGCTGGCAAATGCAGGAAAGTGCTGTTTGAATAAATGCTGTTGTGTCCTTAGCATCATTAAATTGAAGACTGTTATTTTATCAAATCAATTCTCTGTAATTATTATTACGTGATTAAACTAGTCATGTAAATGTAATTAACTAGGAAGTCGGGGCACCAAGGAAAATCTTCAGATTACAAAGTTATAATTTTCCTAATATAACTCTTCAGATATTTTAATATCTGATCAATTAGTCTTCTAATTAATGAATTACTTTAGTCTCATTCCAAACATCATAAATTGTTGCTTATTTGCACAAACCCCGCCTTCACTATGAATCATCCATAAATCAAATGTCTTAATCCTTTATTACTAACTAAACAATCACAGAAATACATAAACAAACAAACAGTAGATATGGTTACAAGGATATGATAGGGGAGGTTCCCTAGTGGGCTAAGCCGATATGACGGCTTGGTGGACAAAGGGGAAGTGGGTGTGGACTGAAAAGGGCGGGAAAAACAAAAAAGGTCACTACACAGAGGATTATTATATTAATTGAAATGCTAATCCTTTGCACATGAACGCTCACTCATGTGGGAATAACTGCAATCAATAGATATTTACACTCAGTGTGTCGTCGTGATTTCTGTTGGAATCGTCTGTCCGTCTGTTGGAGAGTTTATCCGAGTGTGTCTCTCTCTCTCTGTTTCCCTGAAGATCAAGGTCTTTCGTGGTTAGAATGGATACTTCAGAGTACCATTCAGAAATGTTCTCATAGAATAGATGTTTCGGCAGTTGTCGGTCTTCGCATCCCAGGTTGACATCATTTCTAGCTGCAGACTAGTAATTAGTATCTAAGATTTGCTCTTATTCTGTCCGGATCGATAGTCTCAGAGTTTAACCATTTCCCACCGTGTAGCCAATACTCCACGTGGTATGGTTAGGAATTTGCTGTGGGGGGTGCAGAGCTGTTGGCCAGGGTAAGGGTAGCCAGGTTGAAAGCATGGCCAGCTGTAGTAAAATGCTTATTGAAATTCTCGATTATAGTGGATTTATCGGTGGTGACAGTGTTTCCTATCCTCAGTGCAGTGGGCAGCTGGGAGGAGGTACTCTTATTCTCCATGGACTTTAGTGAACATTTTTAGCGTTTGTGCTACAGGATGCAAATTTCTGTTTGAAAAGCTAGCCTTTGTTTTCCTAACTGACTGTGTATATTGGTTCCTAACTTCGCTGAAAAATTGCATATCACGGGGACTATTCGATGCTAATGCAGTTTGCCACAGGATGTTTTTGTGCTGGTCAAGGGCAGTCAGGTCTGGAGTGAACCATGGGCTATATCTGTTCCTGGTTCTAAATGTCTTGAATGGGGCATGCTTATTTAAGATGGTGAGGAAGGCACTTTTAAAGAATAACCAGGCATCCTCTACTGACGGGATGAGGTCAATATCCTTCCAGGATACCCGGCCAGGTCGATTAGAAAGGCCTGCTCGCTGAAGTGCTTTAGGGAGCGTTTGACAGTGATGAGGAGTGGTCGTTTGACCGTGGACCCATTACGGACGCGGGCAATGAGGCAGTGATCACTGAGTTCCTGGTTGAAGACAGCAGAGGTGTATTTGGAGGGCAGGTTGGTCAGGATGAAATCTATGAGGGTGCCCGTGTTTACGGATTTAGGGTTGTACCTGGTAGGTTCCTTGATCATTTGTATGAGTTTGAGGGCAGCTAGCTTAGATTGTAGGACGGCTGGGGTGTTACGCATATCCCAGTTTAGGTCACCTAACAGTACGAACTCTGAAGATAAATGGGGGGCAATCAATTCACATATGGTGTCCAGGGCACAGCTGGGGGCTGAGGGGAGTCTATATCAAGCGGCAACAGTGAGAGACTTATTTCTGGAAAGGTGATTTTTTAAAGTAAAAGGTCAAATTGTTTGGGCACAGACCTGGATAGTATGACAGAACTCTGCAGGCTATCTCTGCAGTAGATTGCAACTCTGCCCCCTTTGGCAGTTCTATCTTGGAAGAAAATGTTGTAGTTGGGGAATGAAATTTCAGAATTTTTGTTGGCCTTCCTTAGCTAGGATTCAGACACGGCAAGGACATCCGGGTTGGCGGAGTGTGCTAAAGCAGTGAGAAAAAAAAACTTAGGGAGGAGGCTTCTAATGTTAACATGCATGTAACCAAGGCTTTTACGATTACAGAAGTCAACAAATGATAGTGCCTGAGGAATAGGAGTGGAACTTGGGGTGACAGGGCCTGGGTTAACCTCTACATCACCAGAGGAACAGAGGATGAGTAGGGTAAGGGTACGGGTAAAGGCTATAAGAACTGATCGTCTAGTGAGTTGGGGACAGAGAATAAAAGGAGCAGGTTTCTAGATGTGGTAGAATAGATTCAAGGCATAATGTACAGACAAGGGTATGGTAGGATGTGAGTACAGTGGAGGTAAACCTAGGCGTTGAGTGACGATGAGCGAGGTTTCATCTCTGGAGGCACCAGTTAAGCCAGGTGAGGTCTCTGCATGTGTGTGGGGGTGGGACAAAAGAGTTATCTAAGGCATGTTGAGCAGGACTGGGGGCTCTACAGTGAAATAAAACAATAAGAACTAGCCGAGACAGCAATAGACAAGGCATATTGACATTAGAGAGAGGCATAAAGCAAACACAGGTGTTGATCAGGAGAGCTTAGACAACAACGGGTAAATGGCGATGAATGGGCAGAGAGGGTCAGTTAGGTACATACAGGACCTGAGTTCGAGGCTGGGGCCACTAGGTAAACAAAATGAGGTACCGTGTTATTGAAACATTCCAGGGGGCATCAGCTGTGTAGCCGAGCGATCATAGGGTCCAATGAACAGCATAAGGTGAGCCAGGGGGCCGTTCGGTAGTCACTACTATGCTAGACAACACAACGTTCAGAAAGCTAGCGGGCCGGGGCTATCAGATGGTTCTTCGGCAACATCGTAACAGTTGAGACCACATCTGGCGATTACGTCGGCAGACCAGTCGTGATGGATCGGCGGGGCTCCGTGTGGACAAGAAAGGGTCCAGGCCAATTAGCAAAATAGGTAATAGGTATTGTAGCCCTAGAATTAGCTGGTATATGGGCCTATCTCGAGGCTAGCTCAAGGCTAGCTGGTGCTTGCTGCAGGACAGAGGTGTTAGCTAACAGTAGCCACTCGGATAGCAGCAGCTGCGATGATCCGGTGTAATGATCCAGAGCGGCAGGAATCCGGTGATTTAGTAAAAATAAGCAGTCCGATATGCTCTGGGTTGATATCGCACTGTGCAGACTGGCAGGTATTGTCTGGGCTAAGGCTGGCTGGTGTTCGAGCTAAAGGTGAAGACTGCTAGCCGTGGCTAACAGAGACTAGTAGCTAGTAGCTAGTTAGCCTTAAGGCGTCAGAATGCTTCAGTTCGGCTAGCATACTCCCTTAAGAGACCTTTGCATGAAAAAAACAGAAAAAAGCATCAATACTACTGTTTGTCCATTTTGCAATGCCTTAGCCAGTAAAAATGTCCTCAAAATTGTCTGAATTAATCTAAGATAACTCAATAAATATTTCATTCATTTTGATGTTTTTGCTGAGGAAAAAATATATTATTGTCATGGCTAACAGTGTGACTAGAGGTGGTATTTAGATGTATTGTTGTCATGGATAACACTGTGACTAGAGGTGGTATTTAGATGTATTGTTGTCATGGATAACACTGTGACTAGAGGTGGTATTTAGATGTATTGTTGTCATGGATAACACTGTGACTAGAGGTGGTATTTAGATGTATTGTTGTCATGGACAACACTGTGACTAGAGGTGGTATTTAGATGTATTGTTGTCATGGATAACACTGTGACTAGAGGTGGTATTTAGATGTATTGTTGTCATGGACAACACTGTGACTAGAGGTGGTATTTAGATGTATTGTTGTCATGGATAACACTGTGACTAGAGGTGGTATTTAGATGTATTGTTGTCATGGATAACACTGTGACTAGAGGTGGTATTTAGATGTATTGTTGTCATGGATAACACTGTGACTAGAGGTGGTATTTAGATGTATTGTTGTCATGGATAACACTGTGACTAGAGGTGGTATTTAGATGTATTGTTGTCATGGATAACACTGTGACTAGAGGTGGTATTTAGATGTATTGTTGTCATGGATAACACTGTGACTAGAGGTGGTATTTAGATGTATTGTTGTCATGGACAACACTGTGACTAGAGGTGGTATTTAGATGTATTGTTGTCATGGATAACACTGTGACTAGAGGTGGTATTTAGATGTATTGTTGTCATGGATAACACTGTGACTAGAGGTGGTATTTAGATGTATTGTTGTCATGGATAACACTGTGACTAGAGGTGGTATTTAGATGTATTGTTGTCATGGACAACACTGTGACTAGAGGTGGTATTTAGATGTATTGTTGTCATGGATAACACTGTGACTAGAGGTGGTATTTAGATGTATTGTTGTCATGGATAACACTGTGACTAGAGGTGGTATTTAGATGTATTGTTGTCATGGATAACACTGTGACTAGAGGTGGTATTTAGATGTATTGTTGTCATGGATAACACTGTGACTAGAGGTGGTATTTAGATGTATTGTTGTCATGGACAACACTGTGACTAGAGGTGGTATTTAGATGTATTGTTGTCATGGATAACACTGTGACTAGAGGTGGTATTTAGATGTATTGTTGTCATGGATAACACTGTGACTAGAGGTGGTATTTAGATGTATTGTTGTCATGGATAACACTGTGACTAGAGGTGGCAGCATATCAACAAGATATGAGACTTAATTTAGGAAGGACATCATCTGATCCGAGGCTAGAGTTTCAGAAGGGTTTTTATTTTGTTAGACTTTTTTAGTAATAGACCGTTGCGTACCATTCTCTCCCGTCCTCGTATGGAGAGATTGGCAGTGCAGTCAGGAAAGTGATTTCAGAGTAGAGCAGAGAGAGGGTGCAGGAATTGAATTGCCGTGAGTGTTGGTTAAGCAAGCCGTTTTAATTTGGTCTGGAGCATGCATTCTCAAACCGGGCTTGTATCCTAAACGGCACCCTACATACAGTAGTGTACTATGTTTGACCAAAGCCTTATGGGCCCTGCTCAAAACTTGTGCACTATATAGGGAAATTGGGGGGTCATTTGGGACACAACACTGATACACACTCCCTGCCTGCTTGCTGTAATTGGAGTCAGTACAAGTGCTTTCCATTTCCATCAGATGCTTTCATGTAGTTTGAGACTTTTCCAAGAGAGCAGGAAAATCATCTAAGCTCTATATTCATTTGATCCAGGGTGATTCAAAGGCAGCAACATCCCCAGAAAGGCCACGTACCAAAACAAAACCCTATGCGCTATATAGTGCACTACTCTTGACCAGAACAGTAGTGCACTGTAAAGGGAATAGGGTGCTATTTGGGACGTGTCCTAAAGGTGTTTGGTTCTATTGCTATGTTAAGGCAGCATTCACAGTAAACACCCTATTCCTTATGTAAGGCACTACATTTAACCTGGTTGCGGAGAGGGGAGGGAGGGAGTCAGGGGCCTTTTCTCAATTGGATTTGCTCAACACCAGTGTCCTCTCTTCTCCATCTTGTCTCGCCTCCTTTTGAAATTGAGAGGCAGCGAAGAGAGGGAACGTGGACAGAAAATGATCTTGTATGAAATGAGACTCTCCTCTCCACTCGCCACTCAGGCAGATTACATTTACGGGGGTGGAATCGCAAAATAAATGGTGTTTACACGGGTGGAATCGCAAAATAAATGGTGTTTACAGGGGTGGAATCTCAAAATAAATGTTTACAGGGGTGGAATTGCAACATAAATGATGTTTACAGGGGTGGAATCGCAACATAAATTATGTTTACAGTGGTGGAATCGCAACATAAATGATGTTTACAGGGGTGGAATTGCAACATAAATGATGTTTACAGGGGTGGAATCGCAACATAAATGATGTTTACAGGGGTGGAATCGCAACATAAATGTGTAAAGTGATAAAACAAATGTATCCAATTGTGCCAGACATTTTATGGATAGAAGGTTAAGTAGCATATCGTTTTCCAACGTTGCATGATTTTCTCCTTCCGTACAACAACTGCTTTCAAGGGGGTGTGGCATATTTCAAAACTCTTCCGCAAAGCACTCGGGTAGGATACCCATGATAATGCTGATGAAAGTTAGCTAACAAGGAGGGGAGGAAATTATTTATCAGTTTCAGGGTCACGGAGGAGAGAGGAAGGAGGACTTTGGCCCAAATTAGAAAAATAACTGAGGTAGATGAGGGGGGGAGGAACAGGTTGAGAGGAGGAGGAGGAAGAAGGGAGATGGAGGACGGGGAGGGGGGGATGAGAGGAGGAGATGAGAGGAGGAGGAGAAGAGAGGAGGGAGGAGGAGAGGAGAAGAGGAGGGGGAGGGGGATGAGAGGAGGAGATGAGAGGAGGAGGAGGGGAAGAGAGGAGGGAGGAGGAGAAGAGGAGGGGGAGGGGGATGAGAGGAGGAGATGAGGAGGAGAGAGGAGGAGGAGGAGAGGAGGAGAGGAGGGGGAGGAGGAGGAGGAGGGGGAGGAGGAGGAGGAGGAGGGGGGTGGAAGGAGGAGGAGGAGGGGGTGGGAGGAGGAGGAGGAGGAGGAGGGTGGGAGGAGGAGGAGGAGGAGGGTGGGAGGAGGAGGAGGGGGGGTGGAAGGAGGAGGACGGGGGTGGGAGGAGGACGGGGAGGGAGGATGAGAGGAGGAGATGAGAGGAGGAGGAGGAGAAGAGAGGAGGGAGGAGAAGAGGAGGAGGAGGAGGAGGGGGGGAAGAGAGAAGTGGAGGAGGAGGAGAAGAGAGGAGGGGGAGGAGGAGGAGGAGGAGGTGGGGTGGAAGGAGGAGCGGGAGGGAGGATGAGAGGAGGAGATGAGAGGAGGAGAGGAGAAGAGGAGGAGGAGGAGGAGGAGGGGGGAGGAGAGAAGTGGAGGAGGAGGAGAAGAGAGGAGGGGGGAGGAGGAGGAGGAGGAGGAGGAGAAGAGAGGAGGGGGAGGAGGAGGAGGAGGTGGGGTGGAAGGAGGAGGAGGAGGAGGGTTTCCCCTTCTCTCTTTTCATCCAAGTGGTTCTCTCTATTTCTCACTGTCCGAGCGGCGCTGTGATGTAAGGAATCAAAAACAGCAGTGAGCCTCCTCTCCCGGGGAGACCAAATGAAGAAATTAAACACTAATAAAACACATTAGCTTCATCTCACACTTCATCCCCCCTTTGTTTTTTACCCTGCTGTTACTCGCTGTTTATTATCTATGCATAGTCTCTTTACCCCTACCTACATGTTCAAATTACCTCGACTAACCTGTAGCCCCGCACACTGACTCGGTACCGGCACCCTCTGTATATAACTTCATTATTGTTATTTTATTGTGTTACTTTAGTTTATTTCTATATCTTGAACTGCGTTGTTGGTTAAGGGTTTGTAAGTAAACATTTCACGGTAAGGTCTACAACTGTTGTATTCGGCGCATGTGACAAATACAAATTTATTTTAAGACTTTGTCTTTTTTACTGAACGTCAGGAGACGTGTGGAGAGGTCATCACATGGCATTGACTCAGTCTGTATTGATTGGTACTGAGCTGTATCCATAGAAATATAATCTACAGTTGCTTTGACTCACAAAACAAGGCACAATTCCTGCTTTTATTACCTGCTTTGATCCTACGGGTACACTCGCGATGGCCACCAGTCCACCTTCAGTGGCTTGCGTAAGTATTCACCCCCCTTTTATTTTTCCTGTTTTGTTGCCTTACAACCTGGAATCAAAAATCTATTTTGTGGGGGGGGTTTGTATCATTTGATTTACACAACATGCCTACCACTTTGAAGATGCAAAATATTTTTTATTGTGAAACAAACAAGCAATAAGACAAAAAAAACTGAAAACTTGAGTGTACATAACTATTCACCTCCACATAGTCCACACTTTGTAGAGCAACCTTTTGCAGCAATAACAGCTGCAAGTCTCTTGGGGTATGTCTCTATTAGCTTGGCACATCTAGCCACTGGGATTTTTTTGCCCATTCTTCAAAGAAAAACTGCTCCAGCTCCTTCAAGTTGGATGGGTTCCGCTGGTGTACAACAATCTTTAAGTCACACCACAGATTCTCAACTGGATTGAGGTCTGGGCTTTGACAAGGCCATTCCAAGACATTTAAATGTTTCCCCTTAAACCGGTCGCGTGCTGCTTTAGCAGTATGCTTAGGGTCATTGTCCTGCTGGAAGGTGAACCTCCGTCCCAGTCTCAAATCTCTGGAAGACTGAAACATGTTTCCCTCAAGAATGTCCCTGTATTTAGCACCATCCATCATTCCTTCAACTCTGACCAGTTTCCCAGTCCCTGCCGATGAAACACATCCCCACATGGTATTCTTGGGGTGATGAAAGGTGTTGGGTTCACGCCAGACATTTTCCTTGATGGCCAAAAAGCAACATTTTTGTCTCATCTGACCAGAGTACCTTCTTCCATTTATTTGGGGAGTCTCTGTCACGACTTCTGCCGAAGTCGATGCCTCTTCTTGTTCGGGCAGTGTTCGGCGGTCGAAGTCGCCGGTCTCCTAGCCATCACCGATCCATTTTTCATTTTCGATTTGTTTTGTCTCGTTTTTCCACACACTTGTTTCTCATATGTTCAAATATTTGTCATTTTTCCGCTGTCCCGGTAAATTCCAGCAAATGGCGAATGGAATCATATTGCAAATGTACAAAACATCACCAATCACGGCATGGCCATTTCTCCTAAATGGAAAAGACTTTGAAGACGAAACTTGGTGAGCATAGGTTTGGCATAATGGGCAGTTAGCCCCAAAAAAGATGGCATCGAGGCCTCAACGCTGTTTGAGTTAAGGCCATTTTGGGATTAAAGGTCAAAAACGAAAATAGAGCGCTAATTTGACTGCTTCATGTCAAAGTACACCTACGGTGTCAGAAAAAAAAGAACCAGACATGTATCTATTGTAATTTAAGAGAAATCGTACAATGTACAATTGGTGATGTTCAAAGAAATGTTTTTTTCCCAAAGAAAGTTACAGATCCAGTTGCGGCATGTTCAGACGAATCCGTTAACCTCTTGGGGCTAGGTGGGACGCTAGCGTGCCACCCGTGGTGCACTCCATCAACAGCAGGTGCATTTCAAGAGCGGCAAATTTGAATCCAAATAAATGTCAAAATTCAAATTTTTCAAAAATACAACTATTTTACACCATTTGAAAGATAAACATCTCCTTAATCTAACCACGTTTTACGATTTCAAAAAGGTTTTACGGCGAAAGCATAAATTTAGAGTATGTCAGGACAGTACATTTACAAGAGTTGTGTGTAATGTTTTGTCAAGTCAAAGACAGGGTCACCAAAACCATAAAACCAGCTAAAATGATGCACTAACCTTTTACAATCTCCATCAGATGACACTCCTAGGACATTATGTTAGACAATGCATGCATTTTTAGTTCTATCAAGTTCATATTTATATCCAAAAACAGCGTTTTACTATGGCATTGATGTTGAGGAAATCGTTTCCCTCCAATAACCGGCAGTCAAGTCAGCGTCACAAATTAAATAATTAAAATTAGAAAACATTGGTAAAATATTATATTGTCATTTAAAGAATTATAGATTTACAACTCTCTTGAACGCAATCAACTTGCCAGATTTAAAAATAACCTTACTGGGAAATCACACTTTGCAATAATCTGAGCACTGCGCCCAGAAAAATACGCGTTGCGATACAGACTAGACGTCATGTTGGGGAGATCTAAAATCGAAAATTACTATGTAAATAATCCATTACCTTTGATTCTCTTCATCAGATGTCACTTCCAGGTATCACAGGTCCATAACGAATGTAGTTTTGTTCAAAAAAGCTCATCATTTATGTCCGAAAATCTCCGTCTCGTTAGCACATGATGTGCCAGCCGGACTTCTCGTCATGAACGAGGGGAAAAAAATATATTTCCGTTCGTTCAAACATGTCAAACGTTGTATAGCATAAATCATTAGGGCCTTTTTACCAGAACATGAATAATATTCAAGGTGGACCGAATGCATACTCTTTTATAACGTATTGGAACGAGGGTACCCAACATGAACTCGCGCGCCAGGTGTCTAATGGGACATCATCGTTCCATGGCTCTTGTTCGGTCAGATCTCCCTCCAGAAGACTCAAAACACTTTGTAAAGGCTGGTGACATCTAGTGGAAGCAATAGGAAGTGCCAAAATATTCCTAAGCCCCTGTGTTTTTCAATGGGATAGGTTTAAAGTCAATACAACACATCAGGTATCCACTTCCTGTCAGAAAATGTCTCAGGGTTTTGCCTGCCAAATGAGTTCTGTTATACTCACAGACACCATTCAAACAGTTTTAGAAACTTTAGAGTGTTTTCTATCCATATATAATAAGTATATGCATATTCTAGTTACTGGGTAGGATTAGTAACCAGATTAAATCGGGTACATTTTTTTTATCCAGACGTGCAAATGCTGCCCCCTAGCCCCAACAGGTTAAGGTGGGTTTCGGGACTCTATGTGATTTCGGTGATTTTCTAAAATAACACACACTCATTCAACTCTCTGTAAATATGTCAGTTCTTAACGTAAAGACTTAAAACACAAAATTCTGTAAGAGCCTACCCCAAGGAGGATATGTTCTCTTTCAGCTTCCTGTGTCAACCAGAAGTTCCTTAATGGGGTCATAGGGGCTATTTTAAAGGGTTAAAAAGGTCACATCTTTCCAAAACTTCATATGTGTGATTAGGTAACCCTCATGAACTGTAAATCATTCATGTCTCCCATCAGATTTCCAAGAAAAGCTCACACACACACACAGCTAGGACGGAGTGACAAAGTGTGGGGCTTAGAGACACACAGAGCCCGCAATAATTTGAACAACGGTAACTATCAAAGAACCGTCAGACCTAGAGCTCTGAAACGTTAGAAACCTGTTCTAGAGCTCAAGTTGATAGTGCACTGTGAGTTATGTGGCTCTAGAAGGTTCTCAGACTGAGAAACAGCCTCGTACATTTGCAATAACTTAAATTCATTTTGACCATCACGAAAATGACGACATTTAGAACAGTCCCAGAGTCACAAGGCTAGGTGCATTGAAACCACCTCGGCCCATAGAGACGGACCCCAATGTTTCTGTACGATAGCTCATTCAAGGACCCCGTAGCAACGCCCTGAAAAGGTGGATTTTCAGCACCAATTAAGGTCGCTGCTCGGGCTCCAAATGACATATCGAGCCGAAACTTGGGATTCGGGGTCACCTCAGCTAGGACTACACATAAAGTCAGAGCTGGACCCACAGCTAGAACATAACTACATGTTTTACATTTTTATTATGGTTTTACCTCTCTAGGCTAGGCGGGACGAATTCGTCCCACCTACGTAACAGCCACTTGCAGCCTGTGGCGCGATTTTCAAAACATTAACCTGTTAGGGCTAGGGGGCAGCATTTGCACGTCTGGATAAAAAAAATTTACCCAATTTAATCTGGTTACTAATCCTACCCAGTAACTAGAATATGCATATACTTATTATATATGGATAGAAAACACCCTACATTTTCTAAAACTGTTTGAATGGTGTCTGTGAGTATAACAGAACTCATTTGGCAGGCAAAACCCTGAGACATTTTCTGACAGGAAGTGGATACCTGATGTGTTGTATTGCCTTTAAACCTATCCCATTGAAAAACACAGGGGCTGAGGAATATTTTGGCACTTCCTATTGCTTCCACTAGATGTCACCAGCCTTTACAAAGTGTTTTGAGTCTTCTGGAGGGAGATCTGACCGAACAAGAGCCATGGAACGATGATGTCCCATTAGACACCTGGCGCGCGAGTTCATGTTGGGTACCCTCGTTCCAATACGTTATAAAAGAGTATGCATTCGTCCACCTTGAATATTATTCATGTTCTGGTTAAAAAAGGCCCTAATGATTTATGCTATACAACGTTTGACATGTTTGAACGAACGTAAATATATTTTTTCCCCTCGTTCATGACGAGAAGTCCTGCTGGCTTAGATCATGTGCTAACAAGACGGAGATTTTTGGACATAAATGATGAGCTTTTTTGAACAAAACTACATTCGTTATGGACCTGTGATACCTGGAAGTGACATCTGATGAAGAGAATCAAAGGTAATGGATTATTTACATAGTATTTTCGATTTTAGATCTCCCCAACATGACGTCTAGTCTGTATCGCAACGCGTATTTTTCTGGGCGCAGTGCTCAGATTATTGCAAAGTGTGATTTCCCAGTAAGGTTATTTTTAAATCTGGCAAGTTGATTGCGTTCAAGAGATGTAAATCTATAATTCTTTAAATGACAATATAATATTTTACCAATGTTTTCTAATTTTAATTATTTAATTTGTGACGCTGACTTGACTGCCGGTTATTGGAGGGAAACGATTTCCTCAACATCAATGCCATAGTAAAACGCTGTTTTTGGATATAAATATGAACTTGATAGAACTAAAAATGCATGCATTGTCTAACATAATGTCCTAGGGAGTGTCATCTGATGGAGATTGTAAAAGGTTAGTGCATCATTTTAGCTGGTTTTATGGTTTTGGTGACCCTGTCTTTGACTTGACAAAACATTACACACAACTCTTGTAAATGTACTGTCCTAACATACTCTAAATTTATGCTTTCGCCGTAAAACCTTTTTGAAATCGTAAAACGTGGTTAGATTAAGGAGATGTTTATCTTTCAAAGGGTGTAAAATAGTTGTATGTTTGAAAAATTTGAATTTTGACATTTATTTGGATTCAAATTTGCCGCTCTTGAAATGCACCTGCTGTTGATGGAGTGCACCACGGGTGGCACGCTAGCGTCCCACCTAGCCCATAGAGGTTAAAAATCCTATTACTTCAATTTCTCAAACATATGACTATTTTACAGCTATTTAAAGACAAGACTCTCGTTAATCTAACCACACTGTCCGATTTCAAAAAGGCTTTACAACGAAAGCAAAACATTAGATTATGTCAGCAGAGTACCAAGCCAGAAATAATCAGACACCCATTTTTCAAGCCAGCATATAATGTCACCAAAACCCAGAAGACAGCTAAATGCAGCACTCACCTTTGATGATCTTCATCAGATGACAACCCTAGGACATTATGTTATACAATACATGCATGTTTTGTTCAATCAAGTTCATATTTATATCAAAAACCAGCTTTTTACATTAGCATGTGACGTTCAGAACTAGCATACCCCCGCAAACTTCCGGGAATTCGCTTTCATTTTACTAAATTACTCACGATAAACGTTCACAAAAAGCATAACAATTATTTTAAGAATTATAGATACAGACCTCCTCTATGCACTCGATATGTCCGATTTTAAAATAGCTTTTTGGTGAAAGCACATTTTGCAATATTCTAAGTACATAGCCCAGGCATCACGGGCTCGCTATTTAGACACCCGGCAAGTTTAGCACTCACCATAATCATATTTACTATTATAAAAGTTTGATTACCTTTTGTTGTCTTCGTCAGAATGCACACCCAGGACTGCTACTTCAATAACAAATGTTGGTTTGGTCCAAAATAATCCATCGTTATATCCGAATAGCGCCGTTTTGTTCGATGCGTTCCAGACACTATCCGAAATAGTAAAGAAGTGTCGGGCGCATGGCGCAATTCGTGACAATAAAATTCTAAATATTCCATTACCGTACTTCGAAGCATGTCAACCGCTGTTTAAAATCAATTTTTACGCCATTTTTCTCGTAGAAAGCGATAATATTCCGACAGGGAATCTCCTTTTCGGCAAACAGAGGAAAAAATCCCAAAGGCGGGGCGGTCGGGTCACGCGCCTAAGCCCAGTGTCCCTTGATCGGCCACTTGAGAAAGGCGATAATGTGTTTCAGCCTGGGGCTGGAATGACGACATTCTGTTTTTCCCGGGCTCTGAGCGCCTATGGACGACGTGGGAAGTGTCACGTTAGAGCAGAGATCCTTAGTAAATGATAGAGATGGAAAAGAAGTTCAAGAAATGGTCAGACAGGCCACTTCCTGTAAAGGAATCTCTCAGGTTTTGACCTGCCATTTGAGTTCTGTTATACTCACAGACACCATTCAAACAGTTTTAGAAAATTTAGGGTGTTTTCTATCCATATGTAATAAGTATATGCATATTCTAGTTACTGGGTAGGAGTGGTAACCAGATTAAATCGGGTATGTTTTTATCCAGCCGTGTCAATACTGCCCCCTAGCCCTAACAGGTTAATCTGAAGGCGCTGTGAATTAGCTGCCTGCTCTGATATATGTGATAGTTGGCGTCTAAACGAGTTGGAAAAAGTGGGTTTGGTGTCAGATGGTATCAGTTTGGTGTCAGAATGTCAAATTTGTGATTGTAAATGCCCATTGAAACATATTGCAAATGGACAGTACATTTGCAATATGATTCAACAGTGAAAAAACATCACCAAATTGACATGATGAAATCAACACAATGAGCGATGGAGAGGAACCACTTTCACTGCCCGGCCATCCCGAGTTCATCGGGCCAGTTTTGCATTTCTGCAGTATTTTTGAGCATGTCAAATTCGTGATGGTAAATGCTGTCGTGTCTTTGGCTATGCCGGATTATTTGATATGACATGCTATTCTATAAAATCCTTTCTCTGTAATTAATATTACCTGATTAAGCTAATCATGTAAATGTAATTAACTAGAAAGTCGGGGCACCACGGAAGAACGTTTATAGAGCTGTTATCTTCCGAATAAACTCTTAGACTTTAATATTGTAATATTTTACATCGATAGCCGTCATCTTAATCCTCACCTTATTTCAGTCTCATAATGAAAGTTATAAATTCTTGGTTATCTTCACGAACCCTGGCTAAGTTGAATCAGCAATACAAAATTGGGTTTAATTATTTATTTACTAAATACCTAACTAAGCACACAGAATTACATATACACAGAATACAAATTATGTCATACAGAAAACGCCCTGGTGGATGGAGCCGACATGACGGCTGGTTACACAAAGAAAGGGGGTTGGGCTTGAATGAAAGAGCGGGAAGACTAAGGAACAAAGACTGCAGCTATGCTATCGTAAATACAGAATCTTATGCATTCTAAATTACCGCCCATTTGGAAAAGGAAAATGCAATAAATATTTACTCTGAGCTGCGCTTCGGTAGATTGGTCGTAGATGCTGGCCGTGTTGGCCAACAGATCTTCCTGTCCTCGGAAGAATGTCTCTGGTGGTAAATTGGATACGTTGTGGTATCTTCGTCTGTGTTAGACTGGATCCATCGTCTGTCCTTTTCTAGCCCATGTCTACAGCGGCCGCTGCTAACTCAACGGCTAGGAAGTATCACTTCTGTAGTGAATAAGCGTTCGAAGTTCATACCATTCACAACCAAAGCTCACGCTGAGGTTGGCTTAGTTCTGTACTTGACATATGTGTCCCTTTAACGCAGAGGCTGCAGATCTCACGAAGTGGAATGCCTGGTTACATTGTGTCATTGTCTTATATAGTGGCAAGGGGAGAAGGGTGTGTTTCATCGTTTATAACCCCTGTCTCTTCACAGGGATGGGCCACTGATTGAGCAGGGCACTTTTCTTATGAAAACCCAATTCTCTCATTTGGAAGCTAAAATTACATTTAATCTCCTAAAAAACAATCTCAATATCAAACATTTACCTTGCACAACAATTCTGTGTGAATTTGATAACTAGAATATGTAGACTTTCCCAGGTACAGTTTATGTCATCCTGTCATCAGTCATAATGTCTCAGATGACAACCGAACTGACATCATACTCATTAAGTTCCAACGCATATTTCCAACTGGTTCTATTACCGAAATATGGTTCCTTTCCCCCCCACTTGTTTGATGTTCCCAGACTCTCTATATTTAACAAAGGCTATTCAACAGTCCTTCAGTAGGGTCAGAGAGAGAAGGGAAGGGAGAAAGGTATTTATTGGGGGGGGTCATAAACCTTACCCACAGGCCAACGTTATGACAATGCCCATTGAAACATATTACAAATGGACAGCCATGCACTTGGTGATTGGAATTGGTTACCAGAAGCACATTTATATATTTTTTTAAATGCCTTTAGGGGGGAGCAAGAGGTCTATGGTTGGGTAGGGAGCACCCCCCCACCTGTGCCCATCCAATAGGGGGTGCCCCCGGTCAATTTGGATGTTTTTCAAAAACTCATTTAAAAACAACAGAGTCCCACTTCTCCTATCATGCCCACTTCTCCCTCATCATACATTACAAATAGACCATCTAGGTTGATTAATTGCTTAACATAGTGCTATATATCATTCATGGCTTAACATAGTGCTATATATCATTTGAGCAGTATAAATGCCATTTGGACATGGTTCACTGACTTTTGGGTTTGGAAACCGACTTCCTATTATCATACATGGCAAATGGACATAACATCCTGATTTGGTGCTTTCAATACTTTCATATTCCATTTGGACATTTCTTATGGCATTTGGCAAAAAAGTGACTTTTGACTTCGACTTTTGACTTCCTATGATATCATATTGCAAATGGACAAAGCATCCTGATTTGGCACATTCAATACTTTCATATTGCATTTTGACATTTCTTATGGCATTTGCCAATGGTTCATTCACTTTTAACTTTGACTTTTGACTTCCTATGAAATCATATTGCAAATGGACAAAACGTATGCCTTATGGACAAGTTATTAAAAATGACAAAATATGACAATAAAATATGACAAAAGTATGTTCATACAGTTCTTATACATGTATAATTGAAAACAAAATCGAAAGGATTTTGAAAAACGGTCCAGAAAGCACTTTTTAAGGGGGTGATTTAAAAAATAAAAAATAAAACATTCAAAATTTGACCCTTGGGTCTTGACTTGATGTGCATTTACAATATCTATTGGATTTTTTGTGTGACACTTGGCATTTGCCATATGACATTTGCAATATGTTTTGAATGAAATTCCTTGCATTTGAGTGGCATTGGACACCGTGTATATGTTTCGTACAGTGCCAATATGTTCCAATTCATTTTTGTCCATTTCAGGGGGTCTTCCCTTACTTAGTGCTGTTGCAGACTCTGGGGCCTTTCAGAACAGGTGTATACATACTGAGATCATGTGACAGATCATGTGACACTTAGATTGCACACAGGTGGACTTTATTTAACTAATTATATGACTTCTGAAGGTAATTGGAGGCACCAGATCTTATTTAGGGGCTTCATAGCAAAGGGGTTGAATACATATGCACGCACCACTTTTCAATTTGTATTTTTAGAATTTTTTGAAACAACTTATTTTTTTCATTTCACTTCACCAATTTGGACTATTTAGTTTATGTCCATTATATGGAATCCAAATAAAATCCATTTAAATTACAGGTTGTTATGCAACAAAATAGGAATAACTCCAAGGGAGATGAATACTTTAGCAAGGCACTGTATTATGCCATTATTGACTTGAATGGGGAGACCAGTTCTATAGATGCTCTTTCTTTGGGTTTATCTTCAGTGTTTTAATAATTGCACCCCTCTCCCTAAATATTTCAGTTGCAGAAACAAAGAGACATTGAGGATTTAAAACAAAAAAAAACATTGGATGATTTGAGAGGCCTCAGTCCTTTAAGACCATTCAGTGGAGTTAAGAGTTGAGTCCTCTTAAAGGTGAAGTCCAAAGAGATGAGTCATCTTAAAGGTGAAGTCCAAGGAGTTGTGACGTCACTGAGATAGAACACACACACACACACACACACACACACACACACACACACACACACACACACTTCAGATTTATTTTAACCAGCCAGTGGCTCTAGCTGTTGGGTAGGAGAGAGAGGGAAAAAATGTGTTATTACGTGACACGGTTGAATACATTTTCTGTGTGACCGGTGTGTTAGTTAGTGTGAAAAATGCACTTTCATATTGCATTTTGACATTTCTTATGGCATTTGCCAATGGTTCATTCACTTTTAACTTTGACTTTTGACTTCCTATGAAATCATATTGCAAATGGACAAAACGTATGCCTTATGGACAAGTTATTAAAAATGACAAAATATGACAATAAAATATGACAAAAGTATGTTCATACAGTTCTTATACATGTATAATTGAAAACAAAATCGAAAGGATTTTGAAAAACGGTCCAGAAAGCACTTTTTAAGGGGGTGATTTAAAAAATAAAAAATAAAACATTCAAAATTTGACCCTTGGGTCTTGACTTGATGTGCATTTACAATATCTATTGGATTTTTTTGTGTGACACTTGGCATTTGCCATATGACATTTGCAATATGTTTTGAATGAAATTCCTTGCATTTGAGTGGCATTGGACACCGTGTATATGTTTCGTACAGTGCCAATATGTTCCAATTCATTTTTGTCCATTTCAGGGGGTCTTCCCTTACTTAGTGCTGTTGCAGACTCTGGGGCCTTTCAGAACAGGTGTATACATACTGAGATCATGTGACAGATCATGTGACACTTAGATTGCACACAGGTGGACTTTATTTAACTAATTATATGACTTCTGAAGGTAATTGGAGGCACCAGATCTTATTTAGGGGCTTCATAGCAAAGGGGTTGAATACATATGCACGCACCACTTTTCAATTTGTATTTTTTAGAATTTTTTGAAACAACTTATTTTTTTCATTTCACTTCACCAATTTGGACTATTTAGTTTATGTCCATTATATGGAATCCAAATAAAATCCATTTAAATTACAGGTTGTTATGCAACAAAATAGGAATAACTCCAAGGGAGATGAATACTTTAGCAAGGCACTGTATTATGCCATTATTGACTTGAATGGGGAGACCAGTTCTATAGATGCTCTTTCTTTGGGTTTATCTTCAGTGTTTTAATAATTGCACCCCTCTCCCTAAATATTTCAGTTGCAGAAACAAA